>NW_020526443.1:0-86605 GCF_003368295.1 Carassius auratus | reverse complement strand
GCGAAGGACTTGAGGTTTCGTTAAAGGGCGGGTCCATGGCGGCCTGACAAATTTCGATGTTTCGCCATGAAAAAGGAAGTTGCTGTAACTCAGACATACAATGTCCAATCTGCCCCAAACTTCACATGTTGGATAAGACTCTTGACCTGAACAGATCTACATGCCAATATTCAGTTATAGTCATAGCGCCACCTATTGGCAACAGGAAGTTACATATTTTACACTGCGACAAACTACTCCTAGAAATTTTATGACATCAATGTCTTTTTTGTGGTCAGTCTACTCTAAAGACCTGTGTGATGTTTAGTTGTGAAGATCTTGAGTTTTTGTTAAAAGGTGTGTCCATGGCGCCGTGATGAAGTTGAATGTCTCGCCATGGGAATAAAAGATGTTATAACTCAGGCATAAAATGTCCGATCTTGCCCAAACTTCACTTGTGTGTAAAGGGTCCTGGCCTAAACAGATCTGCAGGCCAATATTCCACCGGGTGTGGCAGAATGGCTCTATAGCGCCACCTATACACTTTCAACGGAGTGCGCCTCGAGCTATGTTTCACGTACATGTACAAAAATTGGTACACACATGTAACACTCCAATACCTACAAAAAAGTCTCTTGGTACGAAATCCGGATCCCAACAGGAAGTCGGTTATTTTGAATTTTCCCTTCAAAATTGGTGTTGTTTTTGCCATTTTCAGGGGTTGTACTTTAACGAACTCCTCCTAGAGATTTATTCAGATCAACACCAAACCTGGTCAGTGTAATCTTAAGCCCTTTGCGATGTTAAATTGTGAAGATCTTTATATTTCGTTAAAGGGCGTGTCCATGGCGGCCTGACAAATTTCGATGTTTCGCCATGAAAAAGGAAGTTGCTGTAACTCAGACATACAATATCCAATCTGCCCCAAACTTCACATGTTGGATGAGACTCTTGACCTGAACAGATCTACATGCCCATATTCAGTTATAGTCATAGCGCCACCTATTGGCAACAGGAAGTGACATATTTTACACTGTGACAGACTACTCCTAGAAATTTTATGACATCAATGTCTTTTTTGTGGTCAGTCTAATCTAAAGACCTGTGTGATGTTTAGTTGTGAAGATCTTGAGTTTTTGTTAAAAGGCGTTTCCATGGTGCCGTGACGAAGTTCGATGTCTCGTCATGGGAATAAAAGATGTTATAACTCAGGCATAAAATGTCCGATCTTGCCCAAACTTCACATGTGTGATAAGGGTCCTGGCTTGAACACATCTGAAGGCCAATATTCCATTATAACGATAGCACCACCTGCTGGCAACAGGAAGATTGGCACACATATGGAATAAACTTTGATATATTGCACTTATATTTATGAGTTTAAATGCATATTTCTCAACGTTCACCTTTTTACTAAAGCCACACGATGGCGGTGAGCCCGGGTGCGAGGGCCCGTTCATCGCTGCTTGCAGCTTTAATTTTTATTATTATTATTATTCTTCTTCTTCTTCTCCCGAATGAATCGCATTTTTGAGGGCTTTAACATGCTCAAAAGTCATGAAACTTTGCACACGCGTCAAACCTGGTGAAAATTTTCGTCTGATATAGGATTCAGAAGAGGGTGTGGCAAAATGGCTCGACAGCGCCACCTATACCAAGAAAATCAACAGCCTTCCAGCTATGTTTCACGTACATGCACGAAAATTGGCACACATATGTAACACACCAATACCTACAAAAAAGACTCTTGGAGCGAAATTCTAAACCCAACAGGAAGTCGGTTATTTTTAATATTATGAGCATATTTTGTGTAATTTTGGTCATTTCCATGTGTTGTATTTTAACGAACTCCTCCTAGAGAGTTCTTCAAATCAACACCAAATTTGGTATGCCTAATCTAAAGGCCTTTGCGATGTTAAATTGCGAAGCTTTTGAGTTTTCGTTGAAGGGCGTGTCCGTGGCGGCCTGGCGAATTTCGATGATTCGCCACAAAAAATGAAGTTGCTATAACTCACACATACAATGTCCAATCTGCCCCAAACTTCACATGTTTGATGAGACTCCGAACCTGAACAGATTGACATGCCCATATTCAGTTATAGTCATAGCGCCACCTATTGGCAACAGGAAGTGACATATTTTACGCTGCAATGAACTACTCCTAGAAATTTTATGACATCAATGTCTTTTTTGTGGTCAGTCTAATCTAAAGGCCTGTGCGATGTTCAGTTGTGAAGATCTTGAGTTTTCGTTAAAAGGCTTGCTCATGGCGCCGCGACGAAGTTCGATGTCTCGCCATGGGAATAAAAGATGTTATAACTCAGGCATAAAATGTCCGATCTTCCCCAAACTTCACACGTGTGATAAGAGTCCTGGCCTGAACAGATCTGCAGGCCAATATTCTACCGGGTGTGGCAGAATGGCTCTATAGCGCCACCTATACACTTTCAACGGAGTGCGCCTCGAGCTATGTTTCACTTACATGTACAAAAATTGGTACACACATGTAACACTCCAATACCTACAAAAAAGTCTCTTGGTACAAAATCCGGATCCCAACAGGAAGTCGGTTAATTTGAATTTTCCCTTCAAAATTGGTGTTGTTTTTGCCATTTTCAGGGGTTGTACTTTAACGAACTCCTCCTAGAGATTTATTCAGATCAATACCAAACTTGGTCAGTGTAATCTAAAGCCATTTGTGATGTTAAATTGCGAAGGACTTGAGGTTTCGTTAAAGGGCGTGTCCATGGCGGTCTGACAAATTTCGATGTTTCGCCATGAAAAAGGAAGTTGCTGTAACTCAGACATACAATGTCCAATCTGCCCCAAACTTCACATGTTGGATGAGACTCTTGACCTGAACAGATCTACATGCCCATATTCAGTTATAGTCATAGCGCCACCTATTGGCAACAGGAAGTGTCATGTTTTACGCTGCGACAAACTACTCCTAGAAATAGTATGACATTAATGTTTTTTTTTGTGGTCAGTCTAATCTAAAGGCATGTGCAATGCTAAATTATTGAGATCTTTTTTTTTTTTTTAAAGGGCGTGTCCATGGCGCCATGACAAAATTTGTTGTCTCGCCACAGTAAAGGAAGTTGTTGTAACTCAGGCATAAAATGTTTGATCTTCCTCAAACTTCACATGTTCGATAAGAGTCCTGCCCTGAACACAACTGAAGGCCAATATTCCATTATAAGGATAGCGCCACCTGCTGGCAACAGGAAGATTGGCACATATATGGAATAACTTTGATATATTCCACTTATATTTATCAGTTTAAATGCATATTTCTCACCGCTCACCTATTTACTAAAGCCACTCACAGTCGGTGAGCCCGGGTGCGAGGGCCCGTTCATCGCTGCTTGCAGCTTTAATTATTATTATTATTATTATTATTATTCTCCCCAATGAATCGCGTTTTTGAAGGCCTAAACATACTCAAAAAGTCAGGAAAATTTGCACACACCTCCGAACTGGTGAAAATTTACGTCTGATATGGGTTTCAGAAGTGGGCGTGGCAAAATGGCTCGACAGCGCCACCTATACATGTTCAGCGGTGTGCGCCTCGAGCAACGTTTCACGCACATGTCTGAAAATCGGTAAACACATGTAAGACACCAAGACCTACAAAAAAGACTCTTGGAGCAAAATTCTAAACCCAACAGGAAGTTGGTTATTTTTAATATTATGAGCAAATTTTTTGTCATTTTTGCCATTTCCATGCATTGTATTTTAACGAACTCCTCCTAGAGATTAATTCAGATCAACACCAAATTTGGTATGCCTAATCTAAAGGCCATTGAGATGTTAAATTGCGAAGATCTTGTGTTTTCGTTGAAGGGCGTGTCCGTGGCGGCCTGGCGAATTTTGATGATTCGCCATGAAAAATGAAGTAGCTATAACTCAGACATACAATGTCCAATCAGCCCCAAACTTCACATGTTTGATGTGACTCCAAACCTGAACAGATTGACATGCCCATATTCAGTTATAGTCATAGCGCCACCTATTGGCAACAGGAAGTGACATATTTTACGCTGTGATGAACTACTCCTAGAAATTTTTTGACATCAATGTCTTTTTTGTGGTCAGTCTAATCTAAAGGCCTGTGCGATGTTCAGTTGTGAAGATCTTGAGTTTTCGTTAAAAGGCGTGTCCACGGCGCCATGGCAAAGTTCGATGTCTCGCCATGGGAATAAAAGATGTTATAACTCAGGCATAAAATGTCCGATCTTCCCCAAACTTCACATGTGTGATAAGAGTCCTGGCCTGAACACATCTGAAGGCCAATATTCCATCGGGTATGGCAAAATGGCTCTATAGCGCCACCTATACACTTTCAACGGAGTGTGCCTCGAGCTATGTTTCACGTACATGTACAAAAATCGGTACACACATGTAACACACCAATACCTACAAAAAAGTATCTTGGTACGAAATCCGAATCCCAACAGGAAGTCGGTTATTTAGAATTTTCTCTGCAAAATTGGCGTTATTTTTGCCATTTTCAGGGGTTGTACTTTAACGAACTCCTCCTAGAGATTTATTCAGATCAACACCAAACTTGGTCAGTGTAATCTAAAGGCCTTTGTGATGTTAAATTGCGAAGATCTTGAGGTTTCGTTAAAGGGCGTGTCCATGGCGGCCTGCCAAATTTCGATGTTTCGCCATGAAAAAGGAAGTTGCTGTAACTCAGACATACAATGTCCAATCTGTCCCAAACTTCACATGTTAGATAAGACTTCTGCTCTTAACAGATCTACATGCCCATTTTCAGTGATAGTCATAGCGCCACCTGCTGGCAACAGGAAGTGACATGTTTTAGGCTGCGACAAACTACTCCTAGAATTTTTTTGAGATTAAAGTATTTTTTGTATTCAGTCTAATCTAAAGGCCTGTGCAATGTTAACTTGTGGAGATCTTGAGTTTTTGTTAAAGGGCGTGTCCATGGCGCCATGACAAATTTTGATGTCTCGCCACAGCAAGAGAAGTTGTTGTAACTCAGGCATAATTTGTTCGATCTTCCCCAAACTTCACATGTTCGATGAGAGTCCTGCCCGGAACACATTTGAAGGGCCATATTCCATTATAATGATAGCACCACCTGCTGGCACCAGGAAGATTGGCACATGTGGAATAAATGTTGATATTTTCCACTTATATTTATGAGTTTGAATGCATATTTCTCACCGTTCACCAATTTACTAAGGCCACTCACTGCCGGTGAGCCCGGGTGCGAGGGCCCGTTCATCGCTGCTTGCAGCTTTAATTATTATTATTCTTATTCTTCCGCTTCTCCAAAATGAATCGCATTTTTGAGGGCTTAAACATGCTCAAAAAGTCATGAAACTTTGCACACGCGTAAAACCAGGTGAAAATTTTCGTCTGATATAGGATTCAGAAGAGGGTGTGGCAAAAGGACTCGACAGCGCCACCTATACGAAGAAAATCAACAGCCTTCGAGCTATGTTTCACGTACATGCACGAAAATTGGCACACATATGTAACACACCAATACCTACAAAAAAGACTCTTGGAGCAAAATTCTAAAACCAACAGTAAGTCGGTTATTTGTAATATTATGAGCAAATTTTGTGTAATTTGGGTCATTTCCATATGTTGTATTTTAACGAACTCCTCCTAGAGATTTCTTCAAATCAACACCAAATTTGGTATGCCTAATCTAAAGGCCTTTGCGATGTTAAATTGCGAAGATCTTGAGTTTTCGTTGAAGGGCGTGTCCGTGGCGGCCTGGCGAATTTCGATGATTCGCCATGAAAAATGAAGTTGCCATAACTCAGACATACAATTTCCAATCTGCCCCAAACTTCACATGTTTGATGAGACTCCGAACCTGAACAGATTGACATGCCCATATTCAGTTATAGTCATAGCGCCACCTATTGGCAACAGGAAGTGACATATTTTACGCTGCGACGAACTACTCCTAGGAATTCTATGACATCAATGTCTTTTTTGTGGTCAGTCTAATCTAAAGGCCTGTGCGATGTTCAGTTGTGAAGATCTTGAGTTTTCGTTAAAAGGCGTGTCCATGGCGCCGCGACGAAGTTCGATGTCTCGTCATGGGAATAAAAGATGTTATAACTCAGGCATAAAATGTTCGATCTTCCCCAAACTTCACATGTGTGATAAGAGTCCTGGCCTGAACAGATATGAAGGCCAATATTCCACCGGGTCTGGCAGAATGGCTCTATAGCGCCACCTATACACTTTCAACGGAGTGCGCCTCGAGCTATGTTTCACGTACATGTACAAAAACTGGTAAACACATGTAACTCACCAATATCTACAAAAAAGTCTCTTGGTACGAAATCCGGATCCCAACAGGAAGTCGGTTATTTTGAATTTTCCCTTCAAAATTCGTGTTGTTTTTGCCATTTTCAGGGGTAGTACTTTAACGAACTCCTCCTAGAGATTTATTCAGATCAATACCAAACTTGGTCAGTGTAATCTAAAGCCCTTTGCAATAATAAATTGCGAAGGACTTGAGGTTTCGTTAAAGGGCGGGTCCATGGCGGCCTGACAAATTTCGATGTTTCGCCATGAAAAAGGAAGTTGCTGTAACTCAGACATACAATGTCCAATCTGCCCCAAACTTCAAATGTTGGATAAGACTCTTGACCTGAACAGATGTACATGCCAATATTCAGTTATAGTCATAGCGCCACCTATTGGCAACAGGAAGTTAAATATTTTACACTGCGACAAACTACTCCTAGAAATGTTATGACATCAATGTCTTTTTTGTGGTCAGTCTAATCTAAAGACCTGTGTGATGTTTAGTTGTGAAGATCTTGAATTTTTGTTAAAAGGCGTGTCCATGGCGCCGTGATGAAGTTCGATGTCTCGCGACGGGAATAAAAGATGTTATAACTCAGGCATAAAATGTCTGTTCTTGCCCAAACTTCACATGTGTGATAAGGGTCCTGGCCTAAACAGATCTGAAGGCCAATATTCCATAGAGTGTGGCAAAATGGCTCGATAGCGCCACCTATACACTTTCAACGGAGTGCGTATACACTTTAAACGGAGTGCGCCTCGAGCTATGTTTCACGTACATGTACAAAAATCGGTACACACATGTAACACACCAATATCTACGAAAAAGTCTCTTGGTACGAAATCCGAATCCCAACAGGAAGTCAGTTATTTAGAATTTTCTCTGCAAAATTAGTGTTGTTTTGGCCATTTTCAGGGGTTGGACTTTAACAAACTCCTCCTAGAGATTAATTCAGATCAACACCAAACTTGGTCAGTGTAATCTAAAGCCTTTTGCGATCTCAAATTGCGAAGATCTTGAGGTGTCGTTAAAGGGCATGTCCATGGCGGCCTGACAAATTTCGATGTTTCGACATGAAATAGGATGTTGTTGTAACTCAGGCATAAAATGTCCAATCCTCCCCAAACCTCACAAGTTCGATAAAAGTCCTGCCCTGAACACATCTGAAGGCCAATATTCCATTATAATGATAGCGCCACCTGCTGGCAACAGGAAGATTGGCACATATATGGAATAATCTTTGATATATTCTACTTATATTTTTTGAGTTTAAACGCATATTTCTCACCGTTCACCTATTAACTAAAGCCACTCGCTGCCGGTGAGCCCGGGTGCGAGGGCCCGTTCATCGCTGCTTGCAGCTTTAATTAGGGCCCGAGCACCGATGGTGTGAGGACCCTATTGTATCTGCTCTGTTTATTATTATTAGGGCTCAAGCCCGAAGGGGCGAAGAGGCCTATTGTTCTTCTAAGGATTATTCTTGTTATTATTATTTTTATTTTTTATTAAACCTTCCGGGGGTTTTTGGGGGCCTTAACATGCTCAAAAACTCTTGAAAATTGCCACACACATTGGAATCTGCGGCCATCAGGACGCCACAGAGACTGGGACCCGGGCGTGGCACAGGGGCTCTACAGCGCCCCCTGGAACACCTTCAGAAATCTTGAACCATAGCTCACACACACTTGCATATATTTATATGAAACGCAGTACACTTATAGATCTCTTTGAGCTGAACAACTTTCTCACTCTATGTCATAGGCTCCGCCCAACAGGAAGTCAGCTATCCAGGGCTGTTTATAAAAAGCATGCTCTGGAATTTGATATACTTGTCATAGGTTATTTACTTGATTGCCACCAAACTCGGTGAACATGATCTCAAGACATTGGGGATGAAAAATTGCGAGGGGATTTTTGATATCTCGAACGGTTTGCCCGTGGCGAGGCGTGGCAATTATGGCGAGAAATGAGAAACAGGAAATGTCTAATAACATCCACATACATTTCCTGAATTTGATCAAACTTCATTGGTTTGTTCATTGTATGATACCGATCGTATATATGTGACTATTAGGAGTCAACATTATAGCGCCACCAACTGGCAGCAGGAAGTGTGTCATTTTCCAAATGCTTTGAATTCAGCATTTTATTTTTACTCTATTTACTTAAAACTTCATCAGAATAATGACAAAACACGGCCGATGTAAATCTGTTGTGGGGATATTGATATCTGATATAGTGTTGCCATGGCAACGTGTCAAACTTGAATGTTCTGTTATGGTGAGTTTGAGGCAGACAACAAGCTCAGATTTACATGAAACTCAAATCACATATCAGTATTAGTGATAGCTAGACAATGGCAAAAGCTTTTAAAAGGGCGTGAAGGAGGCACTCTATAGCGCCACCTTTTGTCAAAAGTGGGGGGGTTAGTTTTAGCTACAGAAACCAAACTTGGTACATAAATTGTTCTTTTCAAGACGGACAACTTTCTAATTCACAGTCATTAGCTACGACCAACAGGAAGTCGGCTATTTTGATTTGAATATTTAAATTGAGCTCTGATTTAATGCATACTCCTCACAGGAAATGTTCACTATACTCACCAAACTTTGTCTACATGTTGAAAAAACATTGAGGAACTTAAATTGCGAACGGATTTTGGTTAGCTTGAACGGTTTTGTCGTGGTGATTTTTTGAAATGACAGTAAAAAGGGAATCATTAATTGTCTTGTATTTTTAAATTGCAGCTTCCAAACACTTAAAAAAAATCATACAGAGATCAAATCATTCTGAGGACATATGCATAGTTTCATGACTTTACAACACTGTATGATTAAAAGAAAATTAAAAAACTGTCAGACATCTCAACTCACTCTGTCCCTCTGTTTGAGGAATGTATGTGTGCTGACTGAGAGTGTGTGTGTGTGTGTGTGTCTGTGAGTGGGGGATGGGCATGAGCTGAGTGGCAGACACAATGAGAGAGAGAAAGAGACTTAATCATCTCTTTAATCACCAGAAATTTTTTTTTATTTTAAATTGTTATTTTTTGTTGCTTTTGCTAACATTGCTGTTTTCATTACAGCTTAAGAAATCTCTTAGGCCTTATCCTTTTCTGACAGTTTCAGGAATTAAAAACAAAATTCTAAAAATACTTATTTGTGCTGCAAATAATAATTTCAATCTCATTTGATACTGACCTATTCCATCCTGTGACATGACATTTATCTTAATTTACATAATCTCATGGATGTAACAGTAAAACTGTTCAGCTCACAGATGAAGACTAAGCTGTAATGCAAGCAGAACTTTCACAAATGCTTATAAGTCATTAAAGGATTTTATAACACTGTAAAATAATGTCTAATTTGTTAACATTAGTAAATGCATTGGTAACACTTTATAATAACTGCACTAATTAGTAAATAGTCCGTTCATGCTTTATAAAGTCTTGTCCCAACATTAATAGTCATTAGTAAGGAGCTTATAAATACAGCTATAAATAGCTTGTTCTTGGTTTATAAGCACATTTATTAAAAAGGAGAGTAAAGGGTCAGTTATCTTCCTATGAAAAATAAAAAAAACTAAAAATAACAGACAACAACACTGATTGATACAGAACTCAGAAATGTTATTGTGAATTTATGATAAAATCACCCTGTAAATGAATTCATACTCCTCCAAGAAGACACAAGTAGTTCACACCAAACTTTTTCAGCATGATGCCAATATACTGAAGATGTTAAATTGTGAATGGGTTTAGGATACCTTAAATGGTGTGGCCATTGCGATTTATTAAAATAACATAAAAAAAATACAATAGTTATTTTACTATATCTTTAACATTTTTCATTCCAACTCTTCATAATTTTTTATATACGTAGAAGTCATCATTTGAAGGAAGCACACTAAGTTTCATAGCGTTATTATGTTCAGGAGCCAGCATAAAATTAAAACTATCATAACTTATAAATCAAGCTTGCAATTCTTAGTACCAATAATGGCCACCAGATGGAGATATAGGATTACTTTTAAATAATTATTGTAGAAACGAGAATGATTTATATCATTTATAGAAATCTTTCAAAGAAAAATATGTATTTTATGTATTTTACTGATAAAATGACCCTCACTTAATTAGAATAACAAGCTGAAGTATTGTGAAATACTGTGTATTAAGTATAATTATTTATAGGCTTTATGGACAGATAAGTTTTGAGTGACTCTTGAAGGTTCAGCACCACATCCTCTTTTACCACTGTTTAAAGAATTTATCTTACAGAACAGTTGCGAATGAATTTGGATAGCTTGAATGGTTTTGTCATGATGATTTTTTGAAATAACAGTAAAAAAGGAACCAGTAAATGTCTTTTATTCTTTTAAAGTGCAGCCTCTAAACACTTCAAAAAAAGGTACACATAGAAGAAGGAAATATGCATAGTTTCATGACTATACAACACTATATGGATGATAGAAAATTAAAAAACTATCATACATCTGATGTCACTCTGTCCCTCTGTCACTGTGGGTAATGTGTGTGTGTGTGTGTTAGGTGTGTGTGCTGAGTTTGTGTGAATGTGTGGAGGAGGGGGATGGGCTAGGTGTCAGAAAGAGAGAGAGAGAGAGAGAGAGAGAGAGAAAGAGAGAGGGAGGGAGACTTAATCATCTCTTTAATCACCAGAATTATAGGTCAATAAAATTATTACAAAACACTAATAAATTATTAAGAGAGAGAGAGAGAGAGAGAGACAGGGAGAAACATCTCAGAGTTAACATCTCTTTAATCACCAGCAGAAAAAAAATCAGTAATTTTGTGTTGTTTTTTGTTTTTGTTTTTTTTATCATTACAGCTTAAAGCTGTAGTAGGTAACTTTTGACACTCTAGCGGTTAATAAACAGAACTGCTTGCGTCTTGCGGAAGAACATTGTAGCCGGAACTACTTCTCTCTGTTTATGTCTATGAAGAATCACAAAGGTACTGGGTTACTTCACTGAAGCAATCTAAAATAGTCAGAATATAAACACTTATTATAGGTGTACTCTAGTGATTCAGGACAGGCTGAAAACACGGTTTGGAAAATGGATTCATGGTGTACTCACTTATTATGTACATTTTGTAAATCTTGAACACACAAAAAAGTTATGGACCGTAGCTTTGATTGGTTGTTTCTTAACGGGAGCGGTGCATTTCTGCAAATGGCAATAGGACCACTGGGAGGAGCCAGAGGAGCTTGATTTTTTTCACAAATTATCCATCTCATATACTACTGTCAGAACATAATGACAGGTTAACAAATATGTAAAAAAATATTTTTTTTATAAAAGTTACCTACTGCAGCTTTAAGAAATATCTTAGGCCTCATCATTTTCTGTCAGTTTTAGGGACAAAAAAACTAGTACAAGTTGATTTGTAATCCTAAACCAGTTAATTTAATTAATTTACATAACACCTTAACTGGAAAAGAATTAAGAATTAAAGTGAAGAATTAGGTGTGAAACTATCAGGGAGCATTTAGTCTGCAGTGCCAACATTTTACAGAACTGCCACTTTCCTGGAGTCTCAGAATTACAATGTGTCAGGTTCTGAGAAATCAAAGATTCCAAAAAAAATGATTTAATTAGAATACCATGAAGTATTGTGAAATACTATATATTAAGACTTTATATATATGCTTTATGAACAGATTAGAGTGACTCGTGAAGGACCAGCACCACCTCCTCTTGTCCGATGGTTTGAGGAATATATCTTCCAGAATCCGGGATTAAGATTTAGGAGCTCATTTTTATTCCACCTCCTTTCCTTAAAGTCTGTCTTGCAGAATTGACTAAAAATTAATCTTCACATTCTGTCATTGTCAGTTCTTCTTGACCTGTTTTTTTTTTTCTTCTTCTTTTCTGACCTCATGACCCAGTCAGCATTTTTGTACAATGGTCAAGTCTTAACTTATCCATTTCTGTATTGCATTTGTGTTTGATATTTCTCATGGGTATTTCATAATTTTCGACTTTGAGTTAAAACAGTTTGAGTTAAAACTCTTTTTTAGCGCATTTCATCTGTAAAAGAAAACATGCCTAATGATTCTGCACACATGAATATAAGGAGTTTTTCTCTTCCAGCTTTCCTGGACTATTGTATAGCACTTATAAATGATTAAATAAAAAATAATGGTAGTTATTAAGATTGATATGGTTTGGAATTGGTAAAATGTGCTTGGAAAAAAATCACAATAAAACAATGTTTTAATGTTTAAGTTTGGAATATTAACTGACATAAATTAATGCTATATAAATATTGTTCATGTTAACATAATGTTTATAAATGAAATCTTATTGTAAAGTGTTACTAAATATATATATATGTTTGAGGAATATATATGTATATTGTTCTGTGAATGTGATTTTAAAGTCTAGATGATTCGGATTAACCCTTTAACCGCCATATTCTTTAAAACCTCACTGCCAGAGGGATATTGTGAATGCATGTGCCCGCTGGACACAGTTTACCTGATGCCACCGGGGTGGTGATGGCATTGGTGGCTTGAGCCCGCCATCGCTGCTTGCAGCTATATTTATTCTTATTCTTCCGCTTCTCCAAAATGAATCGCATTTTTGAGGGCTTAAACATGCTCAAAAAGTCATGAAACTTTGCACACGCGTAAAACCAGGTGAAAATTTTTGTCTGATATAGGATTCAGAAGAGGGTGTGGCAAAATGGCTCGACAGCGCCACCTATACGAAGAAAATCAACAGCCTTCGAGCTATGTTTCACGTACATGCACGAAAATTGGCACACATATGTAACACACCAATACCTACAAAAAAGACTCTTGGAGCAAAATTCTAAAACCAACAGGAAGTCGGTTATTTGTAATATTATGAGCAAATTTTGTGTAATTTTGGTCATTTCCATATGTTGTATTTTAACGAACTCCTCCTAGAGATTTCTTCAAATCAACACCAAATTTGGTATGCCTAATCTAAAGGCCTTTGCGATGTTAAATTGCGAAGATCTTGAGTTTTCGTTGAAGGGCGTGTCCGTGGCGGCCTGGCGAATTTCGATGATTCGCCATGAAAAATGAAGTTGCTATAACTCAGACATACAATGTCCAATCTGCCCCAAACTTCACATGTTTGATGATACTCCGACCCTGAACAGATTGACATGCCCATATTCAGTTTTAGTCATAGCGCCACCTATTGGCAACAGGAAGTGACATATTTCACACTGCGACAAACTACTCCTAGAAATGTTATGACATCAATGTATTTTTTGTGGTCAATCTAATCTAAAGGCCTGTGCGATGTTAAGTTGTGAAGATCTTGAGTTTTCGTTAAAAGGCGTGTCCATGGCACCGTGACGAAGTTCGATGTCTCGCCATGGGAATAAAAGATGTTATAACTCAGGCATAAAGTGTCCGATCTTGCCCAAACTTCACATGTGTTATAAGGGTCCTGGCCTGAACAGATCTGCAGGCCAAAATTCCACCGGGTGTGGCAGAATGGCTCGATAGCGCCACCTATACACATTCAACGGAGTGTGCCTCGAGCTATGTTTCACGTACATGTACAAAAATTGGTACACACATGTAACTCACCAATATCTACAAAAAAGTCTCTTGGTACGAAATCCGAATCCCAACAGGAAGTCGGTTATTTTGAATTTTCCCTGCAAAATTGGTGTTGTTTTTGCCATTTTCAGGGGTTGTACTTTAACGAACTCCTCCTAGAGATTTATTCAGATCAACACCAAACTTGGTCAGTGTAATTTAAAGCCATTTGCGATGTTAAATTGCGAAGGACTTGAGGTTTCGTTAAAGGGCGTGTCCATGGCGGCCTGACAAATTTCGATGTTTCGCCATGAAAAAGGAAGTTGCTGTAACTCAGACATACAATGTCCAATCTGCCCCAAACTTCACATGTTGGATGAGACTCTTGACCTGAACAGATCTACATGCCCATATTCAGTTATAGTCATAGCGCCACCTATTGGCAACAGGAAGTGACATATTTTACACTGTGAAAGACTATTTCTAGAACTTTTATGACATCAATGTCTTCTTTATGGTCAGTCTAATCTAAAGACCTGTGTGATGTTTAGTTGTGAAGATCTTGAGTTTTTGTTAAAAGGCGTGTCCATGGCGCTGTGACGAAGTTCGATGTCTCGTCATGGGAATAAAAGATGTTATAACTCAGGCATAAAGTGTCCGATCTTGCCCAAACTTCACATGTGTGATAAGGGTCCTGGCCTGAACAGATCTGAAGGCCAATATTCCATTGGGTGTGGCAAAATGGCTCGATAGTGCCACCTATAAACTTTCAACGGAGTGCATATGCACATTCAATGGAGTGCGCCTCGAGCTATTTTTCACGTACATGTACAAAAATCGGTACACACATGTAACACACCAATACCTACAAAAAAGTCTCTTGGTACGAAATCCGAATCCCATCAGGAAGTCGGTTATTTAGAATTTTCTCTGCAAAATTGGTGTTGTTTTTGCCATTTTCAAGGGTTGTACTTTAACAAACTACTCCTAGAGATATATTCAGATCAACACCAAACTTGGTCAGTTAAATCTAAAGGTGTTTGCGATGTTAAATTGCGAAGATTTTGAGGTTTCGTTAAAGGGCATGTCCATGGCGGCCTGACAAATTTTAATGTTTCGCCATGAAAAAGGAAGTTGCTGTAACTCAGACATACAATGTCTAATCTGCCCCAAACTTCACATGTTAGATAAGACTTCTGCCCTTAACAGATCTACATGCCCATATTCAGTTATAGTCATAGCGCCACCTGCTGGCAACAGGAAGTGACATCTTTTACGCTGCGACAAACTACTCCTAGAAATAGTATGACATTAATGTTTTTTTGTGGTCAGTCTAATCTAAAGGCCAGTGCAATGCTAAATTATGGAGTTCTTGTTTTTTTTAAAGGGCGTGTCCATGGCGCCATGACAAAATTTGTTGTCTCTCCACAGTAAAGGAAGTTGTTGTAACTCAGGCATAAAATGTTCGATCTTCCCCAAACTTCACATGTTCGATAAGAGTCCTGCCCTGAACACAACTGAAGGCCAATATTCCATTATAATGATTGTGCCACCTGCTGGCAACAGGAAGATTGGCACATATATGGAATAACTTTGATATATTCCACTTATATTTATGAGTTTAAATGCATATTTCTCACCGCTCACCTATTTACTAAAGCCACTCGCTGCCGGTGAGCCCGGGTGCGAGGGCCCGTTCATCGCTGCTTGCAGCTTTAATTATTATTATTATTATTATTATTATTCCGCCTCTCCAAAATGAATCGCATTTTTGAGGGCCTAAACATGCTCAAAAAGTCATGAAACTTTGCACACACCTCAGAACTGGTGAAAATTTACGTCTGATATGGGTTTCAGAAGTGGGTGTGGAAAAATGGCTCGACAGCGCCACCTATAGACATTCAATGGTGTGCGCCTCGAGCTATGTTTCACGTTCATGCACGAAAATTGGCACACACGTAACACATCAATGCCTACAAAAAAGACTCTTGGAGCAAAATTCTAAACCCAACAGGAAGTTGGTTATTTTTAATATTATGAGCAAATTTTGTGAATTTTTTGTCATTTCCATGCGTCGTATTTTAACGAACTCCTCCTAGAGATTTCTTCAAATCAACACAAAATTTGGTTTGCCTAATCTAAAGGCCCTTGCGACGTTAAATTGCGAAGATCTTGAGTTTTCGATGAAGGGCGTGTCCGTGGCGGCCTGGCGAATTTCGATGATTCGCCATGAAAAATGAAGTTGCTATAACTCAGGCATACAATGTCCAATCTTCCCCAAACTTCACATGTATGATAAGATTCCAAAACCGGCGAATGGTCTGAAAGAAGAAGGGGTAATATATCAGTGTCTTCAACAAACGTAATGAAAGCTGGTGATATAAGCTGGTAATCAATGCGAGAGTAGGATTTATGGCGAGCTGAGAAAAAGGTATAGTTTTTGACGGCTTCATTCCTCAATCGCCATATGTCACACACGTTGACCTGTTTAATAAAATCCTTAAATAACTTTGAAGAGGTCTGATCCGAATGCGATATTTGAGATCTATCAAGTAAGGGATTTTGCACAGCATTGAAGTCACCTCCTATGACAAGGTAATAGTCATTCAAACTTAGTAAATTACTGACAAGATGTTGATAAAACCCACTATCATATTCATTGGGAGCATAAACTGAAATAAAGGCGCATTTAGTATTGGACCATGTACCAAGTATACAAGTAATACGACCATCTGTATCACTCCTAGTGCAATGTATGGAAAAAGTCAAAATCAAAACTCCTTTTGATTTCTTATCAGGGGAGGAAAAGGAAACTAATTTATAATATCTATTTTGAAATCTATGCACATCGCAAGTTTTCAGATGAGATTCCTGTATTAGTGCAACAGAGATCCGTTTAGATCTTAAATAATCCAAGCATTTAGTTCTCTTAATGGCGCCATTTAAACCGTTGACATTCCAAGACATTATATTAAGAGCCATAATTCAACTGAATTACTGTACATTTTACTAATTAAGAAACTAGAATTAGTGGACTTGTAAGGATATTTCATGGCATCTGAAACTATAAGAGAGCAACAACAAGAACGGAACAGAAAGGCAGTAAGCGGAGAGTGAGAACAAACTCTCCTACCTGCCATCACAACAAACTTGTCTGGATACATGGCCAACATAACAGAGGATCACCCGAGTCCAAGACCAACTAGGTGTCACAGTACACTAAAGTGGTGCCCAGCATAGTCGTGATATCAGTCTCCATCTTTTCCTGGAGACAGTGCACTGTTATCCGTTAACATTTCCACTGGTGTGCTGTCACGTAAGGGCAGAGGCGCAGCAAGTGCCTGTTGCTGGTCCGCAAAAGCTTCATCTTCAGCCGGCGTTTGGAGATGAGAGGTTGATCCGCGGTGCGTCACCTTGATCATAGCGGGATATATCATGAAGGAAGAGATCCCGAGTTGTGTGAGTCTTTACCTAGACTGATTCATCTCGCGTCTTTTCATGGTGGTTTGATTGCTGTAGTCGGGAAAGAAGAGAAGCGAGCTGCCCTTGTGTATTATTTGTCCCGCGGCTCGAGCTCCGTTGAGGATTGCGGTCCTGTCCTGGAAGCGAAGCAGTTTGAAGATTAGAGTACGCGGGCTCTTTCTGTTGCTGTCACCAATATATGTACGATGCGCCCTGTCGATTTCGATCGGCCTGTTTTTAAGTGACGGGATCCACGGTGGTAACTGCGCTTGCATGAATCCTAAAGCATCGCTGCCTTCTTCCCCTTCTGCAAGGCCGACAAGACGAATGTTACATTGACGGCTTTTACCTTCTAATCTCGCCACTTTGTCTTGAAGTGTGTCAACGGCTAGCTTAACTTCGGCAGAGTCTTGCTTAACTTTGCGAACAACTGTCTGGATATTGTCAAAATTATTACTGATCAGTCTCATCTCTTTCTCCAGCGATCCAATTCTTTCGGCGATCGGTTGAAATTCCTCCTTGAAAATTTCCCGAACGACACCGAACTGTAGCTTTAGCTCATCAGCCACCATGGCACGCAGCCCCTCATTAACAGGCTCTTTCTGTCGTTTTTTCTCCGGAGAAGATGGCAGAAGCTGTCGTTTAGCCATCACATAAAAATAAACGAATAAATATTACATTTTTGCTGAGAATATAACTTAGATGGATGGTTTATCGACACCGGGTCAGGGAGCTTCAGACTCAAGCTGCCATCTCTGTCAGCGGGTCACGTGATCTCTCGTCATTTCCATGTGTTGTATTTTAACAAACTCCTTCTAGAGATTTCTTCAAATCAACACCAAATTTGGTATGCCTAATCTAAAGGCCTTTGCGATGTTAAATTGTGAAGATCTTGAGTTTTCGTTAAAGGGCGTGTCCGTGGCTTTTGATGATTCGCCATGAAAAAAGAAAGTTGCTATAACTCAGACATACAATGTCCAATCTGCCCCAAACTTCACATGTTTGATGAGACTCCAAACCTGAACAGATTGACATGCCCATATTCAGTTATAGTCATAGCGCCACCTATTGGCAACAGGAAGTGACATATTTTACACTGCGATTAACTACCCCTAGAAATTTTATGACATCAATGTCATTTTTCTGGTCAGTCTAATCTAAACGCCAGTGCGATGTTAAGTTGTGAAGATCTTGAGTTTTCGTTAAAAGGCGTGTCCATGGCGCCGTGACGAAGTTCGATGTCTCGCCATGGGAATAAAAGATGTTATAACTCGGGCATAAAATGTTCGATCTTCCCCAAACTTCACATGTGTGATAAGAGTCCTGGCCAGAACACATCTAAAGGCCAATATTCCATCGGGTGTGGCAAAATGGCTCGATAGCGCCACCTATAAACTTTCAACAGAGTGCACCTCGAACTTTGTTTCACGTACATGTACAAAAATCGGTACACACATGTAACACACCAATACCTACAAAAAAGTCTGTTGGTACAAAATCCAAATCCCAACAGGAAGTCGTTATTTTTAATATTATGAGCAAATTTTGTGTCATTTTGGTCATTTCCATGTGTTGTATTTTAACGAACTCCTCCTAGAGATTTCTTCAAATCAACAACAAATTTGGTATGCCTAATCTAAAGGCCTTTGCGATGTTAAATTGCGAAGATCTTGAGTTTTCGTTGAAGGACCTGCCCGTGGCGGCCTGGCGAATTTCGATGATTCGCCACGAAAAATGAAGTTGGTATAACTCAGACATGCAATGTCCAATCTGCCCCAAACTTCACATGTTTGATGAGACTCCGAACCTGAACAGATTGACATGGCCATATTCAGTTATAGTCATAGCGCCACCTATTGGCAACAGGAAGTGACATATTTTACACTGCGACGAACTACTCCTAGAAATTTTATGACATCAATGTCTTTTTTGTGGTCAGTCTAATCTAAAGGCCTGTGCGATGTTAAGTTGTGAAGATCTTGAGTTTTCGTTAAAAGCCGTGTACATGGCGCCGTAATGAATTTCAATGTCTCACCATGGGAATAAAAGATGTTATAACTCAGGCATATAACGTCCGATCTTCCCCAAACTTCACATGTATGATAAGAGTCCTGGTCTGAACACATCCGATGGCCAATATTCCATCGGGTGTGGCAAAATGGCTCTATAGCGCCACCTATACACATTCAACAGAGTGTGCCTCGAGCTATGTTTCACGTACATGTACAAAAATTGGTACACACATGTAACTCACCAATATCTACAAAAAAGTCTCTTGGTACGAAATCCGAATCCCAACAGGAAGTCGGTTATTTAGAATATTATCTGCAACATTGGTGTTATTTTTGCCATTTTCAAGGGTTGTACTTTAACAAACTCCTCCTAGAGATTTATTCAGATAAACACCAAATTTGGTCAGTTAAATCTAAAGGCCTTTGCCATGTTAAAATGCGAAGATCTTGAGGTTTCGTTAAAGGGTGTGTCCATGGAAGCCTGACAAATTTCGATGTTTCGCCATGAAAAAGGAAGTTGCTGTAACTCAGACATACAATGTCCAATCTGCCCCAAACTTCGCATGTTAGATAAGACTTCTGTCCTTAACAGATCTACATGCCCATATTCAGTTATAGTCATAGCGCCACCTGCTGGCAACAGGAAGTGACATATTTGACGCTGCAACAAACTACTCCTAGAAATCTTTTGACATTAATATATTTTTTGTGGTCAGTCTAATCTAAAGGCCTGTGCAATGTTAAATTGTGGAGATCTTGAGTTTTTGTTAAAGGGCGTGTCCATAACGCCATGACAAAATTTGATGTCTCGCCACAGTAAGAGAAGTTGTTGTAACTCAGGCATAAAATGTTCAATCTTCTGTAACGGGTATGCAGATCATCAATTCATGGGTTAAATTCAGGTATGCAAATGAAACCCCTTTTTGCTTTAAGTGCCTGGCCTGGCGCCAGCCTGGCTGGACTTAAATTATTTACGATACCCATGCGAGCCTCAAAGGGGACATAAAATCCCCCCCCACACACACACACACACACCTAAGCGCACACGCAAACGAACGTTTCTTTATGCTTTTTTTCATGTAAGTCCTTAATAATATGTATTTTGAATATGTTTTATATTTACTAGCGTATAAATTGGAATTGTTTCTCCTCACCAACTTTCTCAAAGAAAGCCATGTGCTGCAACCCCCAGTCCCTTGCAGCTCGTAAAATTGTACGACCACACAGGACTACACAGGACAGGAAACCTAATCCTTACAAAAGAATGGTAAAATGTACTAAAATGTAGTCTTAATGTGTATATTATTGTTTTTGCGGTGCATTAGAGGTTTCACATATAAATCGGGACTATCTGCAGTGTTATCATGTGTTAATCAAATCTTTAAATGTGTGTAATTCTGCATTTGAATGTAACTTCATGTTTTGATCATTTATATATATTTATATATGTTTAGTATTTTTCTAATCGTCATGCTCTGACAGACCCATTTATCTAGAGCAAAGTAATGAAAAATGTATTTAATCTGGAATTACGAACTTGCTAGAATATCCCTAATGAAATCGGACAAGCCCTAGATCATCAGGGGGTTGTCTCCACAGAGACAAAGGAACTTTTCCCTCCGCTTCAGATCACGGACGTTCATTGGCTGTTCCCTCAAAAAGAGGCTTGAATCATCTCAAGCTATAAAAGGTGACCGAACAAAGTCCGCCTCTCTCTTCTTACGCTGACTTCCTTCCCTCCTGCATCGACCCAGGTCGCTCCCGCGAGTCCCTCATATCGCGTTCTCTTCTCTTCTTCTCGTTCTTGGTTCTCGGACACGCTGCTCTCCTGTGCGACCCTTGGCGCGGCCTCAGGCCGTCCCCCCTCAGCACAGGGACTGAGAGGGGGAAGCCATTATCACGGCTCCTTCGGAAGCTTTCGTTTTCGTTGTTTTGTTTTGTTTTCTTTACTAAGTTTATTCAACTATTCGCCTCTCCACACAAGGAAGACGAACTCTGGAACATTGTTTGTTGAACCTTTCAAATACCGCGCGAAGACATAACAAAGGACCACGTGACTCCACGCTCACGCCAAGACCCAGAGCAGCTCACACGCGCGCGTCGGTCTCCACGCTCACGCACGATGGGCCATGCAAGTATCACTTTTCTATGGAGATTTAAATGCTGCTTTAAAGTGTTGCTATGATCTGATTGTTGTTGGCTTCCAAAAAGGTTACTGACTGATTTTCATACCTGAGCTCATTCTGTGATCTCTCTCGCTTTCTCCATTTTCTCTCTCTCTCGCTCGCTCGCTCTCTTTCTCTCTCTCTCTCTCTCTCTCTCTTTTATTTGGATTCCGTTATGTCTTGTAAAGTTTACTGTCTGTATTTTCGTACGCATATTTACTCTGTGTGATTTGTAGTTTGATGTATTACTAGTTGAATTATTAAAAACCCTATATCCATGATTGGCTTGGACTCCACCCCACTCACATTACGAGTCACTGAAAGGTCTGAACTTTAGCTACAAGCTTTAAATTTAGAAACTAAATTTATCATAAGGATAGGATAATGTTTTCATGGCCAGAGAATATTTTTCCTTGAATTATAAGGAGTGATAACTTTATTGAAAATTGATAGGTCAACCTGGTTTGCTGGACAAACCACTGTTTGATTTGCAGTAATTTACAGTAAGAGATATCACAATAATTGATATGAAGAATGGAATATTGACATATTGAGTAAGTTACAGTGCCCTGTAATTAGTTATTGGTATAGACAATTGAGCTATTTTTCATAATCAATAAAATTAAATGTAACTGTCATCTGAGATATATATTAATCATATTCCTGATTAATTATTCAAATTCCCTATATATCATTTGAGTTAATTACTATGTAAAACTCATTGTTGTTACACTTCCCCAAACTTCACATGTTCGATAAGAGTCCTGCCCTGAACACATCTGAAGGCCAATATTCCATTATAATGATAGCGCCACCTGCTGGCAACAGGAAGATTGGCACATATATGGAATAAACCTTGATATATTCTACTTATATTTATGAGTTTAAATGCATATTTTTCACCGTTCACCTTTTTATTAAAGCCATTCGCTGCTGGTGAGCCCGGGTGCGAGGGCCCGTTCATCGCTGCTTGCAGCTTTAATGATAAATGTGTTTTAATAATGTTGAGGAACCAAATGTACGAATGTAGCATTACTGGCCACGAGTCCTTAAT
This sequence comes from Carassius auratus, assembly GCF_003368295.1. Classification (NCBI taxonomy): domain Eukaryota; kingdom Metazoa; phylum Chordata; class Actinopteri; order Cypriniformes; family Cyprinidae; genus Carassius; species Carassius auratus. The sequence goes on along the minus strand of NW_020526443.1, from coordinate 64,082 downwards.
AGAGATCGCACATCAGCTGTGTCAGAGAAGAATGGAGCACGAGCGCAATCCTGTGATAGTCACAGGCAGTAAATATTGGAACATGTGAAGGATAAAAGGATAGCTTGAGGCACGAACACTGTTCAAGATCAATCATTCGATTCTTAGCGTTTTAAAATGATTACTGTCCGAGATCGGTGATTCATGATTCAAAAATCATGTTTCCAGATCAATGCAATGCATCATTAGAGTTTGTGTAATCATGTAATCGATGCATTGATAAAACAAGTGAATCGTTACACCCCTAGCTGATACTTAGATTACAACTCATAAAATAAAAATATGTGGAGTGGGACCAAGTGTACTGAATCTTACAAAAACATGTCACACTCAACTTTTTATAATTTTATACCATCCATCTTAGGTCTGCCCCCTAAGAGTCGACTAATTGTTAGCCAACCAGAAGAATCTTGGTTGACCAAAATTGTATTCGTTGCAGAAAAAATTAAATAAAATACACAGGAGAAGTCACACAGTCCGTGACTACCAGATCATTATGGCTACTCTATGCTAAGACAGAACATCAGGCAGGACATCTAAATGCTTGCCTATTATTAATCAACCTCAAATATGGCTTATCTTCTGAAATATGTAAGTATTAGCAACTTTACATGGCTCAATCTAATGTTAACCAAGAGAAATGCATGCTGTTCAAGTGTTTGTGCTGCGTGTGGAAGATGATACAGTAGCTCACTGCAGGACAGATGGAGGCACCAGTGCGCTCACATGTAATACATCTTTCGAATATGTAAAGACTCTACATTTATTTGTGTGTGTATTTGTGTTAGCACAATACCACACTTTTGTAAAATAAAGCACACAGGATGCACTTTCTGCAGTCTCGTTCTATGAACTTGAGTTTGAAACTCTGTGTATATCTTTGTCTTACAGACATCTACTTTCAAATGAAACCGTTCAAATGGAAAACAAATTCTCAGATTATGTAATCCGTATGAAATGAGCATACAGGCACATTACTGCAGAGAAGATGAGTCAGTGTCGCCAACTTCAACTCAAATTATTAAAATGTTACAAAATGAAGTCTCCTTACTGTTTTTCACTGACACATTCATCATCATTACTTCTGCTGTTGCGCTGTGGCAGGCTTTATGCATGTGCCTGAGCGCTTATTAGGCTATGTAGACAAATAAAGGCTCATAATAATGATTTAAATGGTTAATTAATAAATGTGTGATTAGTTGACAAATGCATCAAATTAACAACTACTAGTCGACCAGAAAAATCCTTAGTCGAGGATAGCCCTAATCCATCATGATGACATTTTTAATTAATTTAATTAATTCAGATTTCAGTGTGTACTTAAACTTAAGTATAAAATTGCTGAAACTAGTACAACAAAATATTGGCTACTAAGCATTCATACTGTTTTTGTGGTTAGTTGGTTTGGCATATGTGAATCAATGTTCATACCAGGTCTGTTCGTAGTGATTCTGTCTGCAGGTTTGGCTTTGTCAGCTGGGGGGACTCTCAGCCCATGGAGCTCAGCCAGATAGTGGCTCTCTTTCTCTCGTGCTGACCTCTCCTTCTGCTGCTCCATCTCTCTTTCACAGTCTCTCTCCTTTTCCCTTTCTCTCTCCCTCTCTCTCTCACACTCCAGCTCCTTCTCTCTCTCCCTTTCTCGCTCACGCTCTATTTCTTGGTCAGCCTTTTGTTCTCGTTCTCGTTCTTTTTCCCGCTCACGCTCTCTTTCTCTCTGTCTCAGCTCATCCTCCATCTGGAGTCTGTGAAGAAACAACACACACACAGATGAGCTCACATTACAGAATACATGTTTAATAAAATAATAATAATAATAAAATAAACAAGTCTGCAATATTACTACATTAATACAATTAGATATAATGTCATTAAATTATTTTCTGGCGATTACAAGTACAAAAATGACAGTGGCACAATATAATATGGTATAGTGATTCATTAAGTTGTAAAAAATTGATATATTTCAGTAATTCGGTTTACGTCCAGGTTTCATGGTGCTATTGTGTACCTCTCTGACAAGCGTTCGGACTGTAGGCTGGACAGTGAAGGGTGGCTTAGGTCTCCAGGGTAACGCACCCCAGGCAGGTGCATGTGCACAGCAGACGGGTGAAGAGGAGGTAGAGAACCCCCTGTAGGCAATGGATAGAACGGCGTCCTCAGCGCTGACAGACAGAATGGATCATCCATTCTAAGAGAGTTAAAATGGGCAGAAGCTTAGTCTGCTATAAATAAGCCATTCATAAGCTGATTGTTTGAAAAAAAAAATGCATTCTGACCAGTCCTACACAGCAATATTGACTCAAATTGAGTTTAGGGCTGTTTAGCCAAAAAAATATGAAAAAAAATAAAATAATTATATATATATATATATATATATATAAACAAAGGCCAGAATTGGGAATGGTTTCATGAAAGTAGCCATTGTGGAGATTTGGTGATACAAAACATATTACATATTTAGGCTGTCCTTTGCAGTAAATTAAGCTATGCTCACACCAAGAAAGGTAACTATAAAGATAACTATAATGATAAAAATATATGTGTCCTTACTAATGGACGATAAATTTGTTTTTTTTATAAGCACATAATGCAGTAATGTCATCTGCCACTTTAAATGCTCAACCTCTATAAATTGTGCTCTTTAAAAAGGTGGAATCTGATTGCCTGTCAATATTTAGATAACTATAATGATAAAAATATATGTGTCCTTACTAATGGATGATAACTTTTTATTTTTTATTTTTTATAAGCACATAATTCAGTAATGTCATCTGCCATTTTAAATGCTCAAGCTCTTTAAATTGTGCTCTTTAAAAATGGTGGAATCTGATTGCCTATCAATATTTTTATGGCTCATTATTCGTTATTTTATTGTTCTGGCATGGTGTAATTAAATTATCCTTAATTGTCTATGTTACTGTTATAAGTGTGAACATTCTGCTAAATGTCTACTTTTGTGTTCCACAGAAGAAAGACATTCACACAGGTTGGCAACAACTTAAGAGTAGGGTTGTGACGGTGAGGAAATTTTCCCACTGGTTAATCGATGACAACACCGATAATATCGGTATCACCTTGAGGTAGTTCCCTCTTTTCCTCTCTTTTAAAATAGCTTAAATGTGCCGTGCGCATTTTACTTTTACTTTTGAATTATCAGCAGTTCAGCGTCAATTGCTTGAATGTAACAACAAAATACAACGTCAAACTCGCCTTAGCCTATTTATAAAATAGAACTTTTATTAACAAAACACATAAACATACACCATGCTATAGGGCAGGCTATGCATAATGTAAAATCACAAATAAATTACATATAGTTTAGTGCATAGGCTAAGTATAGCTACATGTAACCTATAATATATAACTAAATAAATAAGAAACATAGAAAGTTTATTAGCAAAACAAGTAAGAAAGCTTGGAGGCACGTCATACACTTGATGTCAAATAAAATAAATAAATGACACAGTTTAAATAAAATAAAAATCAGCAAACAATGTGGAACCAATTAAATAAGAAACAAATGTTTATTCCAAAATCACCTTAGATAAATGGCAACAGGGTTTTCAAAATCCAAAATATTGTCAAACATGCGCTTTTGCATTTCGTTTCCAAACTAAATCATCCGCAAACCAATTGAGCAGCCTTGTTTGTTTTTTTTGTTTTGTTTTTTTTGTCTGTTCTTTTACTGAAATAAATCATTTTTATTACTATAAAAAAATCTAAACGACTGTGGGGGTCGGTGCGGCGGTGGACAAGTGACATGCCAGTGTTGCGGCTTAACACTTGAGAGTAACTAAGGGCAGAATTATCACTTAATTATCACTTAATTTGCTTTAGTTGACAGAAAATCTCAAATCTCCAGGGTTTTAATCATGTTATCCATTGCATGTTTGTGTACCTGTAGTGGGAGAAGGAGGGATGGGGCAGATATCCAGGGTGGTAGTAGGCAGCAGCAGCTGCAGCAGTGGCAGGATCAAGCCCCAGGGGCAAAGAGGGCATGCGAAGCTCCTCAGCTGTGGTGTAAGGTCGAAACCCCCTCAGATATTCTTCAGGAACACTGGCCGGAGGCATGGCATGGGGCATCTGACGAAGCAGGCTGTCAATAAAATACAGGAAGAGAATTTAAAGCAATATAGTCAGTTTAAAAAAAGAAAAAAAAAAAGAATCATGTCACAAATTGTGTCTGAAAAGGGAGGTTTTAGGTCCTCTCCACACACCTTAACATTTCTATTATTTATTAAATAAGTTTTCATTTGTTACAGGCAAGGCAAGTTTATTCATACAGCACATTTAATACAAAATGGTAATTCAAAGTAAAATAAGAAAGAAAAAAAAAACTGATTGAAAATAAAGTAAAACAGTTAAGAATAAAACATAAGTATACAGTGCGATCAGTTTTGACATAGGACAGTGCTCATTTAGTAAATGCACAGCTAAACAGATGTGTTTGGAGGCTGGATTTAACAATGGCTACTGATTTAGCACATCTTATCTCTTCTGGGAGCTGGTTACGACTGCAGGTGGCATAATAGCTAAAAGTGGACTTGTCTTGAGTGAACCCTTGCTATTTCTAACTGACATGATTTAATTATCTCTTTATCGAGTCATTTGTTGGGTTTATATTCAGTGAGCATATCTGCATGTATCGAGGTCCTAGGCCATTTAGTGATTTATAAACGAGAAATACATTAACATTAATCCGAAATGTAACTGCAAGTCAGTGTAAGGACCTGAGGACTGGTGTATATATGCTCAGATTTTCTAGTTCTAGTCTTAATCTTGGCAGCAGCATTCTGTATGAGCTGCAGCTGTCTAATGGTCTTGGGAAGGCCAGTGAGAAGTCCATTAAAATGGTCTACTCTGCTGGTGATAAAGGCATGAACAAGTCTCACCAAGTCCTGGCTGGAAACAAAACATCACATTTTTGCAATGTTTTTGATATGATAGTATGTTGACTTAGTTATTGCTTAGACTACTGAAACTAAGGTATGACTTGAGAATCAGATCAAGACTAACTTGATTTTTTGTTGTTTGTTGTTTTCCTAATGTGATGACTTCAGTTTTAGCTTTGTTTAACTGAAGAAAGTTTTGGCACACCTAATTTCTTCAATGGATTGGCAGAGGTCTGAGAATGAAAAATACTTACAAAGCTTTTATTAACCTTTGTTGATATTAATTTCAACATTTTCGTAAATTTCTAAACAGTATTTTAGAAGGGCCACCAATATTGTGGTGTCCCGCATCTAATCTGCTCTGCCACATAATTACATACAGTAATAACCTGAAAATATTTGATAATAACATAAAACAACTCTTAAATCCAAATAGCAATATGGCTTAACAGTGAAGTCAATTTCCCACAGTTTCTTAGTTATACTCACTTAAGAGGCTGAAAGCGCGTGTCCTGCATTACTGACACGGGTGTCAAGCCAAATGCGTAAGGGTTTCCAGTAAGGTGGCCCGGGACAGTGGGACCCCCTTTCTCTTGGGTAGAAGAAGCCTCTGAACTTAACCTATCCTGGCTGATGCCGCAAGGACCTGACTCAGCCTAAACAGACAAAAGAGGAGAGATTTATGTGAGAAGTGCACTATTACAGATTATTATGCTTACCAGACAACCCCAAGCAAACTCAAAATATGCACTGTGTAAAACATTGTTTAAACATGATGTGGTGCAAACCATTGCAGATTATGCTCCAGTCCCATAAAACACCAAGATTAAACAAATAATAAAAATAATAATAATCATCATCATCACCTATGGCAAATTAAGGTACACTGGATTGCCAGTTTCTCTGGCTCTAAATTGTGCTGTGCTCATGGTTTTTAATCTGTTTCATTTGTTCATTTATTTTTATTTAATATTGCATAAAAAAAAGAAAAAGAAAATGTCTCCTTATTGTTCAAGGAGACAGAGATGTGCTTTATTTGTCAGAGATGTAGTCATTTTGAATATACACAAATAAAAATAAATAATAGGGTATTAAATTATTTCCGCTGCTGAGGAAAAAAAAATCAAACATCAATTAAAGAGCCACACAGATGGGAAATAAAAAATTATTATGCAAAGTGTTCCTAGTGACGTGTATAGAGATGGGCAAAAGATTTGAAATCTATAACGACTCGTTTCAGCGATTCAGAGTCGACTCCTTACTTTAGAAGCCAATAACTTTATAAAGACGCTCTGGTTGGTGTGATAGCATCATGTCGAGGAGACAGTGTGTTTTTAATTGTAAAGGCAAGTTTGTTTTATTTTCACTGCCAAAGAATGAAGATCAGAAGAACCAATGGCTAAAACTCATTTTTACCACAATACCAGAGCAGTACAACAAATCCTTGTTGTGTTCACAACATTTCACTGATGACTGCTTTGAAAATCACGCCTTGTACTCACCGAGATTAGAAAAGCGTTTGGCCATAAAAGAGGGTTCATTACCAACTTTATTTAGACCAATGAGCATCTCCGAAACACAACGCGAAGTATGATTATGAAGTTATGTGTTTGTTTTCTCCCGAGCGTCTTATCAGTATGTGTGCTGTCTGCAGCCTTTGTCTGCACTGATCGTCATGTACAAACACGTCATTAAAATGAAGTGTAACTCCGTGAATACTCAACGAAGAGACATGAGAGAGATATCTATAGAAAGCTTGACATGTCTTCTTTAAAACTAAACAAGTGCTGCTAACAGATATTCTGTGATAAAGTAATCCATATGAAAACAACGCGATGTCCGTTTTTCACGTCTCCCTTCATTATATCTAATGTGACCACGCCCCCGCGCTGAACGCGCTATTCAGATTCAAACTGAAGCGCGCGGCTTAAAAACACCCACACAGAAGAAAAAGCAGCGAGACTGTTCAAGTTTTTTATTTTACTGTTTGTTTCGCGGTAAGAGGGAGACATAATTCACCCCAAACAGATGCTAACGCATTGTTTACCATGGAGGTGTGTGCGGAACAACCAATCAAAACTATGTCAGTTGACCAATCAGAACACAGAATGCTACCGAAAGGTGGGGTTTAAGGAAACTGAATCATTTGAACAGCTTCGCCTGAACCGTTTGGGGATCTCTGAGAATTGAGGTAATTTTAAAATGATATTTAGACAAAATGACAATGTTTTTTAACCTGGGATGGATTTAAACCTAATGTACAGGACTTATAAACAGTGATAAGAAGCTTAGAATTTTCATCTTACTGGCCCTTTAATACTCAATATTAATTAAATAAATTCAGCAAATATTTATGACTGCTGCATATTCCCTATACACAATGTGCTGAGTCAGCTGCCTCTTCCCAATTATCATCATCACCCCGTCCCTTAATCACCGCCCTTTACCAGGCTCCCCACAGGAGTGGGTGTGTGAGAGAGGAGGGGCACAGAATCATCCAGGTGTGGTGGCATGTGATGAGGCACACCTGAAGCGAGTAGGGCCTAATCACTACCGCTGTTAAAATGCAGAGCACGCCTCTCCTCGAAAGACCAGTCTCTTTCCCCGTGCATGCACGCTGGTTTCCTCGTGGGTCCAGGAAGGGTGCATAGAGGGACTCCTCTGCTGCCAAAAAAGGCAGTTCATCATTGAATTCGATTATGCCATCATCCAGCTAAATTCAGTTTAAATAGTATCTGTGCAATCAAGTGAACGAAAACACTGGTAATTAAAGTTACCAGATTGATGTGGTGTGGACAGTGTCCAGTAATAATGATACATACAAAGTTTGGTGTCAATTCTGTCAAAACATTGCAGAGATACAGCCTCAGATGCAGTTTGGTATCAACAGCAAATTCAGTGATTGAAATTCAACCATTTTGTATATCAACAAGAAATCCATAACTTTTTGCCAGCAAGGTCTGAAGACGATCTGAATCAAATTTGGTGAAAATTGAACTAACAGTCTAGGAGGAGTTAGGAAAAGCATGTTTTCAACATAAATCAAAATTATGAACAGTAAGTCTGGTCAATTATGGCATAATTGATATTGATGTTCAACATGACCCAAGGAATCAATCAAAAGTTATTAGCATTTATGGAAATTCCATTATTCCATAGAGCTGCCCCAAAACTTTTTTAGTACCGAAAGGGCATGGTGTCAAAGACACATACCAAGTTTCGCAATGATACACCAATGCATTCGCAAAATATAGCACTTAACAACGGAATTCAAAATGGCCGACAAAATTTGGTATGATTTGACTCAGCATGCAGCACTGAAAACAAACAAAGTTTGGCTTCGATACAATGAAGTGTTGCAGATGTAGCCTCATGTTCATTTTTGCGTGCACTTTGTCAAATTCTTTTGCATATATTTCATGAACAGTTTAACTAATCTGTTTGAATTCAATAACTTTTTGCCAGCATAGTTTGAAGATGTCCTGAGCCAATTTTGGTGAAAATCAGTCAAACTGTCTAGGATGAGTTTCGAAACAGCAGGTTTTTCAAACTCTTAAAAATTTTGTAAATCTTGACTCTGCATTAGCCAAGGAATGATAAGGAAAAAAAAATAATTTCTGGCTAAACTTTACAGTTCAAAAGTTATTTTGTTAAGTTAAGTTTGTTTGTAAAAAATATATCCAAATAAAAAATATAATAAACGTTTTACTGTTTTCTTTGGTTGGTTGGTATGGTTCATGTTACACTGCAGTAATTATAATGATCTTGTAAAAACAGCATGACTATATATCATGTCCTTTTATAGAGCTACATAAATATGTGTGTGTGTGTGTGTGTCTGTCAAATCTACCAAGGGAGGACATGTGGCTGTACCTCAGAGCTCTTCAGCCATCTGCGCACTCATCAAAACCCCAAAAAATGACAAAACGTGCCATGGTCATCATCAACTGTGATGGACGAACAAGAGAAAAGAGAAGAGAGTGTCTCTGTGTATGCGTGTGTGGGGCGACAGGTGTGCAGTGGGGATTATGCACATTAAAAATGAAAGAGGAGTGTGTTGTGATGGAGTCCATGGTTGCATGATGCCTGGTTCCTCTGTCTTTCTCTCTGACTGGCCTTTGTATGGCAGGCAGTCAGGCAGGAAGAGACACCACCTCAGTATAGTGAGGACCCCGCACTCACACAACATATCTTTGTAAAACTCACAAGTGTGTATGTGACAACTATTAAAGCTGCAGTAGGTAACTTTTGTAAAAATATATTTTTTACATATTTGTTAAACCTGTCATTATGTCCTGACAGTAGAATATGAGACAGATAATCTGTGAAAAAATCAAGCTCCTTTGGCTCCTCCCAGTGGTCCTATTGCCATTTGCAGATAGTCATCCACTCCCGGTAAGAAACAACCAATCAGAGCTGCGGTCCGTAACTTTGTCTGTGTTCAAAATGTAGAAAATGTATATAATAAGCGAGTACACCATGAATCCATTTTCCGAACCGTGTTTTTAGCTTGTCCTGAATCACAAGGGTGCACCTATAATAAGTGTTTATATTCTGACTATTTTAGATTGCTTCGGGGGTACCGCGGCTTTGTGATTCTTCATAGACATAAACAGAGAGAAGTAGTTCTGGCTACAATGTTCTTCCGCAAGAAGCAAGCAGTTCTATTTATTAACCGCAAGAGCGTCAAAAGTTACCTACCGCAGCTTTAAGAAAAATCATACTGAAGTCACAGTAGGCGAAAAGTGAGACAATTGTAATTCACAATAGTATTTGAGGGTTAGGGTCGAGGCAGTCAAGGAAATCTATAGAACTTTGGTTTATGGGATTAACCCCCCTGCATGCACACACACTTAGCAAATATAAGGGTTGAACAACAGACAAAGAGCTCTTTGTTCAGTGTGTGTGTAAGCTATGGCCTGAGCACCCCTGCCCCTCTCCCTCAGCTATACCGACCCAGAATCCTTAGTACGTTTAGTCAAACCCCTCCCGTCATCAAGTGTGATATCAGAGGTGTTCATCTTCAGACAGAGCAACACATAAGACAGGGCTTGATCAGAGACGACCATAATCCTTAAAGCTGCAGTCCGTAACTTTTTTGATTAAAAATGATCTGAAATCATTTTTTGAGCAAGTACATAACTAAGCCACTATTCAAAACTATCTACTGACCTTCACAATAGAAAACTTATAATAATATCTTGTAATCTGAGTGGTACAGCCTAGGTTTGCAGGAAATTTGAGGATGCCGCTGTGTCATTACAAGACGTCTGTAAACATGAAGAAGATAGTAGGCTATGTTGCATGTGAGGGTGATGCAGGTGGCGGATCATTTATAGACTTTTCTCACAAAAAGAATTATGTGTTTATGAAACACATGTAAGTGACTGAAATTAGATTGGATTAGATGTGGGATTACACAGGTTTTGTATTTAAAAAATGACCAGTTCTAAGGAAGAATAATTAGCTTTTTAGGTTAAAAGAATGTCTTAAGACAATGGTAAGACAATTAGACATTAGACTGTAAAGTTACAGAAATTTTAATCTAGATGTAACTCTAACACACACTACATACATGTAGTCATGCAATGCTGAAGTAATTGTTAGATTTAATCACCATTGGTAGGGAGATTTATTGTAATGCTTTTTTACACAGTTGATCAGAACAAAAGTGGCAGACATGTTTTTTAATTGTTTAGATGACAATATCCAATGAAAATTCTTATTTAAGCAATACTTCCAAGACAGAATCTTTGATTCCTAAGTACAGTATCCAAACAGGTGCAGTGACTCACAGCCACACAGCAAAACATTAGATTTATCTGCACTGAGGAGCCACATAAAGAAAATAATTCTACAAATAACCGTAATTGCAGGTTTCAAACAGAGACGAACTTACACACTACAGCTTTAATCAAAGCAAGTACACACATACACTTATTAAAGGCATCTAAAGTGGGGTGATGTTTAGTGCTGTTGCAGGGCTATTGTTTAACACTGAGGTATTAAACAAGTATGTATAGCCACTTTCACACTGCACGTTGGTCCCGGAAAATTGCCGGATTGCCTTCCGAGTGAACACAAACACATCCTGGGATTGATTCCGGGAATGATCCCAGGTTGAGGACCTAGTAACATTGCCGGGATCAGTCCCTGAATGAGCCCTGTGTGAACAAAAGGCAGAACCAATGCTGTAAAGGGTGTGCTGTAGTGATGATGCACATTATCGTGCGACTATTTTACTGGGTGTTTTGAAGGCAGATCAATGTTCACAACATTTTTATTTTGAAAACTGTAATGAAGCAGAGATCAGGTAGTTCCTCACTACCCATGCTGAAGCTGAGATTGTTCGTTAGTTTAAGTGAAAGTTAACGTTTCTAGCATTTTCGACTCATACATTACATGTCACATCCTGATGTCATTTGTCATTACGCAACCTTTACAGTTTGTGTGTGAACGCATGCACGGATCAGGAAATCACTGGCAGTGTGAATTAACTAAAATCTGACAATCCAGGAACAATTTTCAGGACACATTACCAGTGTATTATCTGGAATCTCAGTGTGAAAGGGGTTAATGATTTGGGGCTGGTGCTGTTGTGAAATGAAAAATGAATGAAGCAAAAAGACAGTTCTTCTTGCCACAAACAGCCTCAAGTAGGCACGTTGCTTCAATAAAGCTACAGTACAGACCAAAAGTTTGGACACCTTCTCATTCAAAGAGTTTTCTTTATTTTCATGACTATGAAAATTGAAGATTCACACCGAAGGCATCAAAACTATGAATTAACACATGTGGAATTATATACACATAACAAAAAAGTGTGAAACAACTGAAGATATTTCATATTCTAGGTTCTTCAAAGTAGCCACCTTTTGCTTTGATTACTGCTTTGCACACTCTTGTTATTCTCTTGATGAGCTTCAAGAGGTAGTCACCTGAAATGGTCTTCCAACAGTCTTGAAGGAGTTCCCAGAGGTTCTTAGCATTTGTTGGCCCTTTTGCCTTCACTCTGCGGTCCAGCTCACCCCAAACCATATCGATTGGGTTCAGGTCCGGTGACTGAGGAGGCCAGGTCATCTGGCGCAGCACCCCATCACTCTCCTTCTTGGTCAAATAGCCCTTACACAGCCTGGGGGTGTGTTTGGGGTCATTGTCCTGTTGAAAAATAAATGATGGTCCAACTAAACGCAAACCGGAAAGAATAGCATGCCACTGCAAGATGCTGTGGTAGCCATGCTGGTTCAGTATGCCTTCAATTTTGAATAAATCCCCAACAGTGTCACCAGCAAAGCACCCCCACACCATCACACCTCCTCCTCCATGCTTCACGGTGGGAACCAGGCATGTAGAGTCCATTTGTTCACCTTTTCTGCGTCGCACAAAGACACGGTGGTTGGAACCAAAGATCTCAAATTTGGACTCATCAGACCAAAGCACAGATTTTCACTGGTCTAATGTCCATTACTTGTGTTCTTTAGCCTAAACAAGTCTCTTCTGCTTGTTGCTTGGTGACTCGGATGAATTTATCCTCCGCAGCAGCGGTGACTCTTGGTCTTCCTTTCCTGGGGCGGTCCTCATGTGAGCCAGTTTTTTTGTAGCGCTTGATGGTTTTTGTGACTGCACTTGGGGACACTTTTAAAGTTTTCCCAATTTTTCAGACTGACTGACCTTAATTTCTTAAAGTAATGATGGCCGCTCATTTTCCTGTACTTAGCTGCTTTTTTCTTGCCATAATACAAATTCTAACAGTCTATTCAGTATGACTATCAGCTGTGTATCCACCTGACTTCTGCACAACACAACTGATGGTCCCAACCCCATTTATAAGGCAAGACATCACACTTATTAAACCTAACAGGACACACCTGTGAAGTGAAAACTATTTCAGGTGACTACCTCTTGAAGCTCATCAAGAGAATGCCAAGAGTGTGCAAAGCAGTAATCAAAGCAAAAGGTGGCTACTTTGAAGAACCTACAATATGACATATTTTCAGTTGTTTCATACTTTTTTGTTATGTATATAATTCCAGATGTGTTAATTCATAGTTTTGATGCCTTCAGTGTGACTCCACAATTTTCATAGTCATGAAAATAAAGAAAACTCTTTGAATGAGAAAGTGTGTCCAAACTTTTGGTCTGTACTGTATATGGTATGGTACAATTCTCAGTACCTGTTACTACAATCTTCAGTGTCACATGATCCTTCAGAAATTATTTTAATATGCTGAACTGGTGCAGGCTGACGGGTATAACGTAACTTATAATATTCATAGCGTTAAACAACTTGGCACAAGTTGATTGGTTCATGTTGAATACGCAGCCAATGAGCTTGCTACTTCACATTTAAATGGCTGGTTAGCATTCACTTGAGCATTTGCCGATGCGCAAACTACTGCAAATGAAACTGAAAGTAAGTCGCAGAAGCAATACACAGCCATCTTCACTCAAAGTAGTGAGACTTACCTATCTCTACAGTGCTAATGCCGCACTCTCTCCTATTGCGCTCTCTGACATTGAAAGTAGCTGATAATTAATCAAATGCAGCACATATCTATTGCTTTCACTGACGTGAACTCGGTTAACTGTGCATATTTAGCGTGGAAATTGAAGAACGGATTTATATCCATTTTGCAAAGACACATTTATGTTGCCAAGAGTAAATGGAAATGTTTTAACAAATCAGATAGGTATCTGATCTAGGGCTGTAGCTATTGAATATTTTAGTAATCGAGTATTCTACCAAAAATTCCATCGATTAATCGAGTAGTCGGATAAAATGTGTTTTTGCTTAATTAAAGCGCAATATTAATTATGCAAGAGAAAATAAGACTCCTGGGTCTCTTAAAATGAACAACTGAGTTTCCTTTTTTAGATTTTTTTTATTTTTTAAATGCATACAATGCAATGCATACATCAAAAATAAACATTTAATTATTATCCATTGTTTCTCTGTCTGTACTTGTACTGTGAACAATGACAATAAAGTTGACAGATTAATTAAGTGCATTTAAGTGCCATTCAGCTGGGGTTTTAAATAAAGCATTTTCTCAGATGCACATTAAACATTAAACACATAAAACATTAATTTATCTTTTAATTATTGAAATTAGCTTAACTTCACTAGCTTCAGTGTGTTTGTAAATAAACGATAAGCGCTTCTGCGCCATTCATTCACAGAGACACGCAGAACATGCAGGATTCATATTTAAACAGATTGTTCTGGATTAATTTTTACAGATATTAGTCCATATCGTGATTTGATGTAAGTACCATGACCTATTTTTGATTAATTCATTCCAAATCCGTGCCATTCCGCGTTAAACTGTACATTCCGTTTTTATGACTGGATTCCAAGATTCCCTCCGCGTTTTCTGCATCGCGGAAATCATAGGGCCCTAGTTGTGGTATGCCAGCTCTATCTTGCAATGGACACAAGCCCGTTCTCTTTAGGTTTGCCCGCGCCCTCAAATCAAAACACTGCTGACTCCTAAAACATCTAAAAAAGTACCTAATTGATTTGCATAAGTATTGATATTGCAAAGTTTGGCATTTTGTAACTGTTGCCATCATAAGCTTGACTGATTCATGTGACTTCATTTTCCCCCTATTAGTTTTATTTATTTAAAGGAACACTCCACCGTTTTTTGAAATAGGGCTTATTCACATTATTTCCTACATTTAGATAGGTGGGCAAATGTATTTTTGTGTCAGTGCATGCATTGTTTTAGTTTGACTGGGTCAGCGTTAGCTTAGCTTAGCACAATGAATGGAATCCTTTGTTGCCAGCTAGCATGGCCTGAGTAAAAGTGATAAAAAAAATAAAAAACCCCACCTAATTACTTCTTGTGGCCTGCGTATTCACAATGAGTACAAATAGCGATCCAGATTAACACTAGGCGATTTCCTAGGCAGATATTGGCTTGGGACTATATTATGGGGAAGCACAGGCGAAGCACTGCTGCTTAGGCGAAGCACTGCTACTTCGGCGCAGAGATATCACGCAACACATGAAATCCCACGACTTCCGTCAACATACCGGCGTGAATAGTAGCTGCCTGGCTATTTTCCTTACAATACACGAATGGCGATGAACATGGCTGATTTTGAGAGAGACGAAGAGGGTGACTTCTCAGACAGTCAAGAACCAGAACCATACCTATTTGAACCAGAGTTTACAGAAGACGAGCTGCGTGCTTTGGAAATAGAACGACAGGAGGAGGAGGTTGCGATCGCTCAACAGCCTGAGGACTTGAGGATGAGAGCCAACATGAACTGGTGGTGTGAATGTGGGGGAATATGCCAATCTATGCCGACGGAAATAGAGAGTCTGTGCTGTAGAGAGTGGGACATGTTTTTGCCATTGATGACCAGGCTCAACACGTCAGCTCAAGATGAGCGTGCCCGAAGTTGTGTCATATCTACAGAGGATTTCACGGCGCTGATAACATTCTGCAGTACTCAATTTTTTTTTCCGGTGTGACAAAGTGAACTGGAAAAAACGCCCCACGCCGAATGGACCAAATGGACAGCTGTCCACAGAGTAAGTGATTATTTTAATCATGACGCATGTATAGATCGACCCATATTATACCTGTATTCACATAGAGTTGATGTTTTCATGTGTTGCGTGATATCTCTGCGCCGAAGTAGCAGTGCTTCGCCTAAGCAGCAGTGCTTCGCCTGTGCTTCCCCATAATATACTCCCAAGTCAATATCTGCCTAGGAAATCGCCTAGTGTTAATCTGGATCGCTATTTGTACTCGTTGTGAATACGCAGGCCACAAGAAGTAATTAGGTGGGTTTTTTAAAATTTTTTGATCACTTTTACTCAGGCCATGCTAGCTGGCAACAAAGGAATCCATTCATTGTGCTAAGCTAAGCTAACGCTGACCCAGTCAAACTAAAACAATGCATGCACTGACACAAAAATGCATTTGCCCACCTATCTAAATGTAGGAAATAATGTGAATAAGCCCTATTTCAAAAAACGGTGGAGTGTTCCTTTAAAGGGGGTTGAAATGCTCGTTTTCACTCAATATCCTGTTAATCTTGAGTACATATATAGTAGTACTGCATCCTTCATAAATCCAAAAAGTCTTTAGTTTTATTATATTCATAAGAGAAAGATAGTCTGTACCGATTTTTCCCGGAAAAACACAACCGGCTGGAGGCGTGAAGTGTGGGCAGAGCTAAAGAATCACGAGCGCGAGTAGGCTTTTGCGTTGAGAGCATGTGGAATTAATACCGTGAGGGAAAACCCATCATTCAAAACAAACCATGGCTTACAGTCAGATTCAGCCGTTTATTTATGATCCAGAATCAGATCCCAAGGCTGAAACTGAACGAGAGCAGCAGCAGCAACGACTCGCTCCGAGCGGGGCTCGAACCCGAGTCTCTGGCATGGGAGGGGACGCACTAACAAGGAGGCAGAGATATTTGAAGCAGTTTTACTCACCGCCTGCGGTTCCAACACACGATCGTGACACTTTTTCCTTGGGATTGCATCATCCTTAAGAAATAAACGATACGCAAATCCATCGTCAAACTGGGCCTTGTGGCCTTGCATCTTCGAAATGCAGGGAACAAACAAAAACACTTGCACAACTCCGTTGATGCTCTGTAAAAATAAACTCCATCCACTGGTCCCTTAATGCTTTGGTAATCTATGCAGGGCTGTCTTGCCCTGGCAACCAAAAACACACTTATTTTGTGACTTTTCGCGACGCTCTCGCTCTGGTCAGTGAATCGCTCTGATCAGTGAAAGGTCTGTGCTGCTCAGCCTCGCTATACGGGAGCGCGCGCTCTTCCGGCAGAAGTGCCTTAGGACCCATATAAGGAAATTCCGCTCCATCTAACGTCACACAGAGCCATACTCGAAAAAAACTTTCCGAAACTTGTGACAAAACGTACAACTTAATTTTTTAAACTTTGTCCATGTTTAGCATGGGAATCCAACTCTTTAACAGTGTAAAAAACTCAGTATGCATGAAATAGCATTTCACCCCCCCTTTAAATAAAAAAATACTGTCTAATTTCTTGTTGTTGTAAATGTTCCTATTGGGATAGACACTGTTTAAATGTTTTGAAATTAATTTAATTAAACATTCATGCTATATATTTTGGCTGCATTTGTAAGTTATTAAAAAAATTTATGGCTTGTGTAAACTAGGCACAAAATGTAAAAATATTGATAAATTATATTCATTGTTATACAGACAGACAGAGGACTGATGAACCTGGGGAAAACATGAGAATTCCACATGCTCTGTTCCTTTTCAGCTGCCTATCTAAACTACATGTTAAGGTTCCAGACAAGACAGCTGGTCTGAAAAGTAGATGATAAAATTGTTGCATTCTTAGACTCTCTTAACTTGTTACAAAGCCATCTTTGTATCAGTAAAATGGCTCTCTAGGGTTCTGAACAGAGCTTTTGTATATTATGATTAACTTTACCTCTCGTACAGGTCGGCTCTCGCTCCTCCAAAGGCCGTTGACAGATTTGGTGGGTGCTATGGTGACAACAGGTGGGGTACTTGGTACACTGTGGCCCCCAGAAGGCACTATAACTGGACCCATGGGGCCTTGCTTGGGCGTACTGACTGGGGAGTTGTGGTTAGTGGCCGGAGATGAGACCGGAGATGATTCGCTGCTTATGGAAGATCCTGCTAAATGAGAGGAAACAGGAGTGAAACAGTTTATCAGTCATTCTGTAATCCCATTCATGCCATTTATATAGCTATTATCTCTTTATGCTTAAAAACAAAAATCATGTGATCTCTGCATGAGAATTGTAGCTTATAAATGAAAGTAAACTGAAACCTACATTGCAAACACACTGCACCAACTTCTTACACATCTCTGCACTTAAAGCTGTGTGTGCACCCATTTATTTTTGACTAGTTCAGTTTAAAGTGGAAAGGATATACTACATAAATATAAATGAAGGAGCAGTGAGACAGACCCACAGCCTACATTTAACATTACATGTAGACGGGGTGGAGAATTCATGAAGAGAGATGACTGGAAAAGCTCTGACAAGAGAGAGAAAAAAGGAAGTCCTGTATGCTCATCCTGAATTCTTTATCTGCATGGACATCCATCCACTTACAATCCAGTGCTTAATCATCACTCTCTAAAGCTGTCATCATTGGTCCACCTATACACACTCCATCTGTCTCTCAGTCTGTCAGTTTGTCCACTGTAAAAGGTGAGCAGGGTCTAACACAGACCTGGGCATTTTATCTGGCCCTCTGTATATCATTGACCGGCCCGCATGAAGTAATTGGTTAATTAAAATTCAAATGCAAATGGAGCCATGCAATGCCCAGGTCTGATATAGATGAAAACAATCTACATTATTTTGCTATTTTTATGCAACATGACATGAATAACCTATAAACACGTAATACAATGGCACACATTTAATTTTTGAAGGAAGTTGTAATTTTTTTTTTATTATTTTTTTTTTTTACATACGTCCGTGTGTGTGACAGTACACACCCGCACTCAAATGTGTTCACATTCATGTAAGACACCTTTCAAGAGTTTGCCGTTAGCACTTAAATATGTTAGCTGATGGTTGAAGACTGATGCAGAATGTAGAGTTTTTAACAAGGCATGGACTTAAGTACTTATTTACTGAAGTCAAAGGTAAGTTACCGCCATTATGAGACATAACACACAGAGAAATATAATAATTTGACGGATGCAGAGCAGGCATGGACATCTGAAGCTTTGCAAACTAACCTGTAAAAGTAGCAAGGAATTTTTTTACCAAGCTTCATACATTGAGGGATGCAGCACTGAATTAAAAAAAAAAAAAAGAAAAAAAAAAAAGAAAAGAAAAAAACCAGTAAGCCATTCTCTGACAAGGAGTTTATCAAAGAATGTTTGGTGGACTCTGCAGCGTTAATATATCCGGACAGAAAAGAAGCATTTTTAATGGGCCGATCTCCAGGTGAACTGTATCGAGACAAATCAATGGCATTCTGGGAAATTTGGGGCCCTATTGTAACAATCTACACGCAAAGTGTAAAGCGCATTGTGCAGGTGCACTCAGGGCATGTCCAAATCCACTTTTGCTATTTTAACGTCGAAAAAATGCTCCGATTTTTTTAATTGGTTGTCCCTGTTCTCTTAATAAGTAGTGGGATGAAGTAGAATTTCATTCATCATTATAAGTAGTAATAGGCTGAATTGCAAATAGGTAGCCTAATTCTAATACACGCAATGGCTATCCATCATTAAATTTTCATTAAAAATGTATGTAGCCTACACAATAATATTCTTTTAGACCAGGTTCTTTTAGAGTTGGTCTATGGAACAGTCTATTTTCAGCTCCTTAAAATAGCAATGCGCCTGAACACACCTCTTTTTAAGACCAGCACACCCATGGGCGTGCAAATGCATTTGCTAATTAAATAACATGGCGCTGGATGGTAAAATACGAATGGCCGGACTGAAACTAGCAAGCACACTGCGCCTTGCGTGGCATTGCCCTGGGTGTATGATAGGGCCCAAGGAGTTTCAGCTGCAAAACAAAGCAGACGATTTTGACTTTTTCTCATTGGCTCTGTCACCTTTGTTACCTAAGTCACCTTTATTTATATAGTGCTTTATACAAAACTGATTGTGTCAAAGCAACTGAACAACATTAATTAGGAAAACTGTGTCAGTAATGCAAAATGACTGTTAAAGGCAGTTCATCATTGAATTCAGTGTCCGTGACACAGCCTAGTTACATATTTTATTTATGTGAAATAATGAAAGACTTTGAGATGACGGATGAGCTGGCAGCTTTGCGGTCTATGAAACGGACTACTACGAGCAGCAATTTGTTCACAGAGGTAAATTCATGCATGGACAAATTGTGACTAAAATGGGACAAACTGACAGGTGGTACAACTGATGTTTGGACTTTTGAAACGGATGTAAGATCAAGTGACTGAAATAAACCCGGAACAGAAATTGGTACTTTTATATTGCATTATACATCAGGAGGTCTTGTGCAAGTCAGCACTAAAAATCAGCCATGTTATTGATGTTGTGACTAAAATAGTAAAATTCATCTGGACAAGAGCACTTAATCATATATGGTTTGTTGCATTTTTGGAGGAGTATGAAAGTGAACATCATGACATAGGCTACCACACAACTGTCAGTTGACTGGGCAAGGTGATTAAAAGAGAATGGGACTTGAGAGCAGAAATTCAGTTTTTTTTTTTTAAAGAAATGCAATGACATCCCAGAGCTCTCAGATACAGACTGGATGGCAGATCTGGCTTTCGCTGTTGATGTGATTGCGGTTATAAATGAACTAAATGAACCCAAGCTGCAAGGCAAGTCCACTTTGTACATTAAATGTACAGCTTAGTGACAGTTTTCATGAGAAAGTTGAAGTTTCTTGGCTTGACGGGAACATACGTTATCCGACAGAAAAGCATTAAAAACTGCCATCTGATTATTTTTCATCTCTTTTAGAAGAAAAAACATAACCCCAGGTATTTGACAATTGTGTTGACAATTTCCCAACACCACAGTAGTAACAACTTTATGAATTACTTCCAAGATCGTTACTATTAGAAATAATATTTTTACCATGCAGCTATCAGCTACAGTATCGCATCAGACAGTGCACTACTGATCCCCTGAGGAACAATTCCACTCATTCTCTACCATAGAAGAGGAAGAATTGTAAAAACTTGTTAAATCATCTAACATGTATATTAGACCCTATTCCATCTAAGCTCCTAAAAGAGGTGCTTCCAGAAACCATAGATCCTTTTCTGACTATTATTAATTAGTCACTGTCATTAGGATATGTCCCCAGAACCTTCAAACTGGCTGTTATTAAGCCTCTCATTAAAAAAACACAACTAGACCCCAAAGAACTAGTTAACTACAGACCAATCTCGAATCTTCCTTTTCTGTCAAAGATACTAGGAAAGGCAGTATCCTCACAATTATATTCCTTTTTAGGGAAAAATGGTATCTGTGAGGATTTAGTCAGGATTTGTATCATAGTACTGAGACTGCTCTCCTTAGAGTTACAAATGACCTGCTCTTTGTTAGGACCCGAGCACCGATGGGGCGAGGACCCTCTTGTATCTGCTCTGTCTATTCTTCTTCTTCTTCTTCTCCCAAATGAATTGCATTTTTGAGGGCTTAAACATGCTCAAAAAGTCATGAAACTTTGCACACGCATCAAACCAGTTGGAAATGTTCGTCTAATATAGGATTCAGAAGAGGGTGTGGCAAAATGGCTTGACAGCCCCACCTATACTAAAAAAAACAACAGCCTTCAAGCTATGTTTAACGTACATGCACGAAAATTGGCACACACATGTAACACACCAATGCCTACAAAAAAAGACTCTTGGAGTAAAATTCTAAACCCAACAGGAAGTCAGTTATTTGTAATTTTATGAGCAAATTTTGCGTAATTTTTGTCATTTCCATGCGTTGTATTTTAACAAGCTCCTCCTAGAAATTTATTCAGATCAACACCAAATTTGGTATGCCTAATCTAAAGGCCTTTGCGATGTTAAATTGCGAAGATCTTGAGTTTTTGTTGAAGGGCGTGTCCGTGGCGGCCTGGTGAATTTCGATGATTCGCCATGAAAAATGAAGTTGCTATAACTGAGACATTCAATGTCCATACTGCCCCAAACTTCACATGTTTGATAAGACTCTGAACCTGAACAGATTGACATGCCCATATTCAGTTATAGTCATAGCGCCACCTATTGGAAACAGGAAGTGACATATTTTACACTGCGACAAACTACTCCTAGAAATTTGATGACATCAATGTCTTTTTTGTGATCAGTCTAATCTAAAGGCCTGTGCGATGTTCAGTTGTGAAGATCTTGAGATTTCGTTAAAAGGTGTGTCCATGGCGTGTGGCGAAGTTCGATGTCTCACAATGGGAATAAAAGATGTTATAACTCAGGCATAAGATGTCCGATCTTCCCCCAAACTTTACATGTGTGATAAGAGTCCTGGCCTGAACACATCTGAAGGCCAATATTCCATCGGGTGTGGCAAAATGGCCCAATAGCTCCACCTATACACATTCAACAGAGTGTGCCTCGACCTGATGTTTTACGCACATGTACAAAAAAACGGTACACACATGTAACACACCAATACCTACGAAAAAGTATCTTGGTACGAAATCCAAATCCCAACAGGAAGTCGGTTATTTAGAATTTGCTCTGCAAAATTGGTGTTGTTTTTGCCATTTTCAGGGGTTGTACTTTAACGAACTCCTCCTAGAGATTTATTCGGATCAACACCAAACTTGATCTGTGTAATCTTAAGACCCAAATTGTTGAGAACTAGAGTTTTTATTAAAGGGCATGTCCATGGCGCCATGACAAAATTTGAAGTCTTGCCACAGCAAGAGAAGTTGGTGTAACTCAGGCATAAAATGTTCGATCTTCCCCAAACTTCACATGTTCGATAAGAGTCCTGGCCTGAACACATATCTTCCATATAATGATAGCGCCACCTGCTGGCAACAGGACGATTGGCACGTATAAATGACTTTGACATATTCCACTTATATTTACGACTTTAAATGCATATTTCTCGCCGTTCGCCTTTTTTACTAAAGCAGCTTGCTGGTGGTGAGCCCGGGTGTGAGGGCCCGTTCATCGCTGCTTGCAGCTTTAATTCTATTGCGGTTGTATAGATATGTTTGTATGGCTCTTAGTGCTGTGTTTGACACTACTGACCACAACATTCTCTTGAATAGACTAGAAAACTTTGCTGGCATTAATGGAATTGCATTAGCATGGTTCAAATCGTACTCACCTGACCAACATCAATTTGTGGCAGTGAATGAAGAGGTACAGTAGGTGGCAAAACAAAATTTAGCTTCTGCCGCCGCGTCTGCGAAGTGCATTTGCAGCTTTTGACCACTGAGTGGCACTTTAACCACAAGTTTTCAAACAAGCGAATGAAAGCACATTTTTGCAAATAGCTGTCAGTTTTGCCTCAACGATGTGTCACATTTGATGACTGCAGTCGGGGAAAATTTATGAAATATACTGTAGTTAAAATATTTTATATTCACAGATTAAAGTTTATTACTTCTTAGAATTAATTCAAGCAGGATATATGTCAAGCCTATGAGCTTGTGCTTTTATATTTTCTCTAAGCTACACAGTATTACACCAAATTTTAGATTTGACACATTTAATAGGTGTGCAGTATTATTTCTAAAATACAAATTATGTGTAGGCCTGTCATGATAAAACATTTTGCTGGACGATAAATTGTCCAAGAAATTATCGCGATAAACAATAATATTGTCATTCTAAGACCAGTTTCTTAGAATGAGGTGAAGAGGTGCTTGCTGCAGTAGTTACAGATGCACACCATTAAGCATGCATGCAAAGTGATAAAGCCAAAGAGAGACGGAGAGAGAATGAAAGAGTGAGATTTAATCTAAAAAAACAGCAAATTGAGTCCCAAAGACCCTCATGTCTCTTCCTGTTTCATTCAGTCTATTAACACAGGCTAAATACTAGGGGTTGCACCTTCTAATCGATTAGTCAACTAGTCGACTTTAATGGTCTGCCATGGTGCTTTAAGCTTGACGTCAACAAGTCGCTGGTCCTATATGTGGTGCTCTTAAATAAGTGATTTGGAACAATCTATATAAACAGCAACTTGTGAAGTGAATGAGAGAGTCGACCCAAAACAAGCAACGGCAAAGGTAACACAACAAAGTACACATACTTTAAATTGTGATTTTTTAAAGATACATTTCACAATTTAATGTGTAACTGTAAATATATTATCAACATATACAGGTGCATCTCAATAAATTAGAATGTCATGAAAAAGTTCATTTATTGCTGTAATTCAACTCAAATTGTGAAACTTGTGTATTAAATAAATTAATTGCACACAGACCGAAGTATTTTAGGTCTTTGGTTCTTTTAATTGTGATGATTTTGGCTCACATTTAACAAAAACCCACCAATAACAAATCAATAACATCTCAACAAATAAGAAAACTTCATAAGACCAATAAAAAAAATTTTTTAGTGAATTGTTGGCATTCTGGAAAGTATGTTCATTTATTGTACAGGTACTCAATACTTGGTAGGGACTCATTTTGTTTTTATTACTGCCTCAATTCGGCGTGGCATGGAGGTGATCAGCATGAAATTCTCTAAAAATGTCTTGGTCAACGGGTGCAGTTACGTTGTTTAAAAAAAAAAAAAACACACAACAGATGACATTGCACCCCAAATCATCACAGACTGTGGAAACTTAAAACTAGACTTCACCCTTCCTCCAGACTCTAGGACCTTGGTTTCCAAATGAAATACAAAACTTGCTCTCATTTGAAAAGAGGACTTTGGACCACTGGGCAACAGTCCAGTTCTTCTTCTCCTTAGCCCAGCCCAGATAAAATGCCTCTAATGTTGCCTGTGGTTCAGCAAATTCCTTGACACATCTGTGTGTGGTTGCTCTTGATGCCTTGACCCCAGCCTCAGTCCATTCCTTGTGAAGTTCACTCAAACTTTTGAATCAATTTTACTTGACAATCCTCATAAGGCAGCGGTTCTCTCGATTGGTTGTGCATCTTTTTCTACAACACTTTTTCCTTCCTCTCAACTTTTTGTTAACATGCTTGGACACAGTGCTCTGTGAACAGCCAGCTTCTTTGGCAATGAATGTTTGTGGCTTACACTCATTGTGAAGGGTGTCAATGATTGTCTAATGGACAACTGTCAGATCAGAATCTTCCCAATGATTGTGTAGCCTAGTGAACCGAACTTGGAGACCATTTTGAAGGCTCAGGAAACCTTTGCATGTGTTTTGAGTTGATTAGCTGATTGGTATGTCACCATATTCTAATTTGTTGAGATAGTGAATTGGTGGGTTTTTGTTAAATGTGAGCCAAAATCATCACAATTTAAAAAAACAAATACTTAAACTACTTCAGTCTGTGTGGATTAAATTGATTTAATACACAAGTTGAAAAGCTGAAAAGGTTTTGAGGTTAATGTTTTACAAATAACTCAAGCATAAAGCTTGAGATATTATTTTAACCTGGTGAAATGTAAATGACACAGCGCACAAGACTATAATAGTTTTTGTTTTTTTAAATCCATAGCTTTAGTTCTAGTTCTACCATGATGCCTTATAGTACTGCCTACAGAGGCAGTCCCCTAGTATACAACAGCAGTGTGATGCTTGTAGTCATTACTGATAGCTGCTCATCTGTTGCCATTTCTCACTGTCTTTTCATTTGTTTCTCCCAGTTTGACAAGGGACACAGTGAACAATTCAACAGGATTACAGGCTGCCCCTCGCCTATATAGGTATCTTCTCTTTTAATCACTCGGGCACCATCCATCAAACATCATCCTCCTCCTGCAGCTCCTGTGGATCTGTCAGACACATTATATTGTATGAGTCTTTACAGCATTAGCGCTAAATTACTACACCAAACGTCATTACAAGAGAATATGTGTATGACGGAGAGGCAGGTTTAATGGTGGTCTTTTCTTTGAAATGAAACACACAGGCAGATGAGCCTCTCATTGAAAAACACACACCATAGCCCCTTTCACACTGCACGTCAGACCCGCAATATTCCCGTAACATTGCCTGGTCGCCTTCTGTGTGAAAGCAACCACGTCCCGGAATTGATTACCGAATCGAACCCGGGTCGGGGACATAGTGACATTGCGGTAATCGATCCGGAACGAGCGCTGTGTGAACAAAAGCCAGATCTAATTCGGTATCGAAGTGAAGGAAGATCAACATTCGTGACGAAAACATATGTGCAAACTGTAATGAAGCAGAGATCAGTTAGTTCCTCACTTTCCGCACTGACGCAGAGATCGTTTGCTTGCTTCAGTTAAAGTATAACGTGCCAAGCTTTGTCGACTTGTACATTACACGTCACGCGCTGATGTCAGGTGTCGTTACGGGATCTTCAAGGGTTGTGTGTGAAAGCACGCACATATACCGGGTCATCACTGGCAGTGTGAAAGTGCCAAATCTAGCGACCAGGGAACAATTACAGGAACACTTTACCCCTGTATTTGCCGGAATGGCAGTGTGAAAGGGGCTCATCTGAGTCAAACTGGTATGCTTTTATAAGATGCTAATGATATTCAAATGTATTCAGTGCAATGCTTTTGTGCAAGCTGCTCTCAGAGGAGCTGCTCTCTTGCCATTGCCATATATGGACTAGAGGTTCCAACACTTCCTGTCATGCTCTGAATGACACTAAAATTAACAGATTTCCAACTGTAAGTAAAGATAGAGACTATGTGTGTGTGTGTGTGTGTGTGTGTGTGTGTGTGTGTGTGTGTGCCCATGTGATTAATGTGCATCTCTGTTCTCTGATGGTTCGTCTATTAACCCACTCTTCCTCACACTGACCACACACACTCACACTCACACAAGTCTCAGGCTGCATTAGAACAGCATCAGCAGTTAATCAGCCAATTTCACACCTGGTGTGAGAGCAGAACTAAATATATTTCAAATATAAATCCAATTAATTATTATTACTTAAATTTAATGAACACATTAGTAAATTAATACAAAATTAAATCAAGTATTAAAAAAAATCAATACAACTCTGTGTATTAATTAAATAAATTTGATTAATTTATTGACAGTTATATTTTAACATTTCAGTTTTATGGCTAAATGACAACTTTAATTTTAGAGTTTGTGTTTTGTTAAAAAAAAAAAAATTGATGCCTCACAAATTAACTTATTTATACTTAATTACTTATTTAGGTATTTATCATTTAGTTTGTGCAGTATGCATATTTATTTTACATTCATTCAGATTTATTCATTCATTCATTCATTATTTTTGCAGGTTTTGTCCTCCAAAGTAAAATGTGTTTTTTAACAGGAAATCTCACAGCGGGAACTATATGTTTAAGTACACACTCTATTGCCTCAGCAACTGAAATAAAATTTTGGGAAAACCAGTCAGCCTACACCCGAACTGCCATTTTTTCAGATCACTATCACCCGTTTCACTGGCCCAGTCTGTAAGTTTCTGTGGCCTACCTACAGCTGTCTAGACTGGAGATAAATCAGACAGACACTGGGAAGAGGCATTTCTAGAGCTGTTTTTAACAGTGAGAGTGTCCTTATCATAATGTGCATCAACTATGTTTTTAAATGCCACCCACAGATGGGCTACAGATACAGACAAAATGAGAAAGAGAAACAGAAGGCAATTTTACATTTACATTTAATCATTTAGGAGACGCTTTTATCCAAAGTGACTTACAAATGAGAACAATAGAAGCAATCAGATCAACAAGAGAACAACAACAGTATAAGTGCCATGACAAGTCTCAGTTAGTCTAGTACAGAACACATAGCCAGGTTTTTTATTTTTATTTTTATATAATAATATGAAAGACAAGAAAGGAAAAGGTAAGTGCTAGTATTAGTTGATTAAGTGCTAATATATGATTTCATAGCAACTACAAATAAAATATGTAAATAGAAATTATATTTGCTGACAAAATGGGGATCTAAATATTCCTGTTTCACTATTAATCTATTGTAATATCTATTCTGTTGATAGTAATGTTCTTTGTGCTTTAATGTTGTACCTTGTGTTAACATAATTAGGGGCCAAGCACCGAAGGTGCAAGGCACCTATTGTATCCGTTAGCGTAATTTTTTTCTTCCGCCGCAAGTCTATGGCACAGTTGTATAATATACAAGTTGTATAATTTGGCACACTGATAGAGGACAGTCCCATCATTAACTACAGCAAATTTGAAATCCCTAACTCCAACTCTCTAGCGCCACCACTTGTCCAAAATTGTAATATTTTTATGCTAATATCTTATGAGCCATAAGCCAGAAAATGGAAATTTTTCCTCTGAATCCTTTGCTCATGCCAAGTCGAATGACCCCCAAAATTCAAAAATCGCAAGATTTAGTTTTTTCGCTATTTTCGATTGATCGAAAAACCTACTTTTTCGAACTCATCCTAGACGGTTAGTCTGAATTTCAAGAAAATTGGCTCAGACCATCTTCAGACAATGCTGGCTAAAAGTTATGGAATTCAAGTTGATTCGTCTAACCGTTCTTGAATAAAATGTGAACAAATTTGACGAAAAGCACACAAATATGCATGTGAGGCTATATCTCGGCAACGGTTTGGTGTATTGAGACCAAACTTGGTGTGTGTTATAACATTCATGACCTGAGCCTACCTGCAGTGTTTCAACGCAGTGCCACCTAGTGGTCAGGAGATATGAAAAATACATATTTTTGCTTATAACTTCAGAATGGTTTGGCCAAAACTCACAAAACTTGTCTCTTTAGATTCGGTGGGTCATGTCGAGTCGAATGATATCCAATTTTCCCGTGTCAGCCATTTTAGGCGTCGGCCATTTTGAATTATGTTTTAAAATGCTGTATTTTTTGAACGCATTACTGTATCATTACGAAAATAATTACAAAAATATTCAGCTCCATGCCCTGAAGGTACTCAAAAAGTTTGGTCAAGAGTTATAATGAAATATCTAAAAAATGCTAATAACTTTTGAATAAATTAGACTATTGAAATGAAAATGGTATCGCAATATTCTTTGTGTGCTGCCGAGAACATAGAATCTAATTATTCCAAAATTTGCCATACTTCCTGTCCACCATTTTGAATAAAGTTGAAAATCTACTTTTTTGAACTCCTCCTAGACCGTTAGTCCGATTTTCACCAAATTTGACGTGGATCATCTTCAGACCCCACTGGCCAAAAGTTATGGATTTCGTGTCGATATATGAAACGGTTCTCATTAAGCGCATCAACAAATTTGCTGGAAGAATGCCAAAATGCATTTGAGGCTGTATCTCAACAAAGCTTTGACATATTTGCACCAAACTTTCTATGTGTCATTGTCACCTCACACTGACCATGCCACATCAATTTGGTAACAGCGCCACCTATTGGCCAAGAGTAATTAACCATTCATTAACCTTCAATTATGAAATTTCCAAAAATGCTAATAATTTTTAATTGCATTAGGCTATTGTAATGAAACTGATCTCGAAATATTCCTTGGGTTCTGCCGACAATAGACATACCAATTTTTTAGTAGGAAATCTGAAAGCCCTGTCCGCCATTTTGATTAACGTTGTAAATCTACTTTTTTCAAACTCCTCCTAGACCGTTAGTCCGATTTTCACAAAATTTGACATGGATCATCTTCAGACCATGCTGGCAAAAAGTTATGATTCTCATTTAGCGCATCAACGAATTTGCTGTAAGGGTGCCAAAATGCATTTGAGGCTGTATCTCTGCAACGCTTTGACATATTTGCACCAAACGTTGTATGTGGCATCGCCACTTCACACTGACCATGCCACATAATTTTGGTAAGAGTGCCACCTATTGGTCAAAAGTAATTAACCATTCAATAACCATGAATAATTACACTTATAAAAATGTTAATAACTTTTTATTGCATTAACCTATATCAATTTGACACAATGGGTTTTGATTGTGGTCTTGTTTGTTTGTAGGGTTGCAAAATTTCCGGGAAATTTTAAGACTGAAAACTTTCCATGGAAATTAACAGGAATATATGGGCGTTAACAGGAATGAATGGGAATAAACTTAAAATTAGCAATACTGCAGGAACTGGGTACTTAAATGTACTTGAGAAAATGTATTGCAGCATAATCTTGGTTAAAACAACCTGATTTAATGCAATTTCAGTTGATTTAATTTCTAACCTACACATTGCTCACTCACATGCACACAGCTTACTGCAGGGCTATTGATGCCACACCCCCTACATTAGTGCTGGGCAGTTTGACCAAAATTTGATATCACAGTTTTTTTTTTCAAAATTATGGCGTTTTTCCGGTTTATGACGTTTTTTTTTTTTTTTTTTTTTCATGCATAATCAGGTGTACAATGCATTTTCTGCTGGTTGATATTCAAAGACGTGCTTGCTGCTAAGGTGCTGGAGCAAATCGCTCGCGTTGTCGCCTTTGGCCAGAATTTTAGCCCAACAGCACTTGCATAAAATGGATGTTTGGTCGACGTTTGATTTTTGGAAACCAAAAAACCTCCAAACAACAGACCCGGCTCCTCTTTTTGGCTGTAACGCCTGTTTCACACATACTCCGTCTGTAACAGTAACAATCTTTCATAGTTATAGACATTAGTTTAAACTCAATAAATATAAACAATGCATTATTCAGGAATTTTACTTCTAGGTTTGTATAATAAGCTGCTCAAGCAAGCTGCAAAACATTTAAACATAATAATTAGCCTATTACTTTTCTTGTTAAAATATTTAAAATTAACACCACAGACAGAAACAGTCTTGTGCATTTTGCATTTAAATCTTTTTCACAAGCAATCCCACGGGTCTTAATGAACTTTTTTTTTCTGCTTCCATTAAAGTGAACAATTGTATTGTTTTCCTTGTTTATCTAAAAGTTATTTTTTCTTCAAGTCAAAAACCCATGTGTTGCGTCTGAAACACTGTAGGTTTTAATTAGCATACATTTATTGTGAAATGACTGCGTTTCCATGTCTGTCCATGTTAATTTTTCCTGTGAAAAATGGGATATCACTTTAATTCAGCGCCTTACAACACAGCAAAAATAGACTCAGTAGCATATGTAAACAATTGTTGCACTGTTGCAGACGCACCGCTCCTGGAACGCAATGACGGACCACAACCTCATGCAGCTGGAATCTGTTAATACGCACTGCAGACGGACTATGTGTGAAACAGACATTATAACGTAACTGCGGAGCACTGCTGAGTTTACCCTCACCACGTCTTGCAGTCGCTGCTTAGAAGTGCAACATTGTAAAGGGTCTGTCTGAAAGAGTGTCGCGCGGCCAAGTAGCAGCATAACATTCGTTCTGAACTTTGAGTAATTAAATACACCGGTATGGTGGTATATTAAAAATTTATATCATAAACTAAAATATATACCGGTTTTCGGTATGAACCGGTATACCGCCCAGCACTACCCTACATGCACTGTTATTTCCTCCATAACATGAACAGATAATTTCTTAAAATATTTTTTTAAATAACATGAATATATGTAAATAAAAAAAGAAATAAAACTACCTTGTGCCATGTGTAATATACTGTGCAACTAAATTAGGCTATACATTTGTAAAAAACAAATACTGACTGAACAATCCATAGACTGGAAAAAAAATTTAGATAATAAAACGGAAGTCTAGAAATGACTATCCCCCACACAAACTCTTCCTCTAGTCACCTAAGAGGGGCATTCCCCTCCTGTCTCTCTGAAGCCACACTTACTGCATTTACTGCAATTTACATTACAGGTCTTGATGCCCAATTCTGATTTTTTTTTGGCTGTCCGTTTACAAGTTCTTTCAATTGTGACCCATATCCGATTTATGCGTTTACACTTGACATACCATATGAAACATTGCGCATGCGTTGTTGACATAATAATAAATACTTAAAAAAAAAATTACATTATCCACTAAAAGACCTTGATGATTTGTTGGAATCTGACATAAAATGACTGAGCCACACCCATTTGAAGTCGATAGAGTGAAGTCTTCCCTCTTTTGTTATTAAGTTGGCTTGAAAAAGCCAACTTACTGATCTACTATTTTTAATCTTATTATTATTATTATTATTATTATTATGTTGGCTTGGCAACATGGCTTGAACTACCAACACGCTGCTATAGCAACACCCTAGCAACCATCCCAGATACCCTAGCAACCGCATAGCAACACCTTAGCAACCACTCAAGGTACCCTAGCAACCGCATAGCAACACCTTAGCAACCACTCCGGGGGACCCTAGCAACCGCATAGCAACACCTTAGCAACCACTCAGGGTACCCTAGCAACCGCATGGAAACACCATAGCAACCACTCAGAGTACCCTAGCAACTGCATGGCAACACCCTAGCAACCACTATGGGTTCCCTAGCAACCGCATGGCAACACCTTAGCAACCACTCTGGGCACCCTAACAACTGCATAGCAATTAACAAACTTTTTAACTTAACTTAAAATTAAATTTTAAACTTTAAACTTTCTGGCCAGGCTTTCTCAAGCCAACTTAAAGTTTGTCTTGACGAACTTTTTTATCTAGTTATGTTGGCTTGGCAACTTCTTCTTTTTTTTCTTATTATTATTTTTCTGACAGAAATTCTGAACGCTACTCCTCCTAGGACTTTAAAGCCACAAGCCCCAAACTTGGCAGAAACCTGCGGGATAGAGCGGTGCTGGTTGCTATATCTTTTCAGACTGATCAGACTTAAAGTTCTTTTTAAATTAATTTTTAAATGTCAAAATACATTACCCATAGACTTACATTATCTGAGAAAAATTGCGCCCCTAGTTGCAATAACCGAGATTAAGGGAGGAGTCGGGTTTCGTTTCACTTTTAAACCGGTTACAAATACCAAGTAAATAATACAATTTCCCTCAAACTGACAAGCTAAAAAGAGAAAAGAGAAAAATCCAGGGGTTTTTGAGCCGTGTATGTGTGCAAAATGCAATATTTGACATCGCGAAGGGAAAAAAAGTCACATGACAGCCGCGATTGGGGCGAGATCAGACAAATAAATAGGCTACACATTTCATTCACTCTGACAAGCTAAATCAACATATGTTATTATTACCGGGTCAGATATCTCATTAATAAACTAGAATTAAAAGTTAGTGAACTAACTTTGATGTTGGCTTGGCCATCTTGGCCATGGGGCAAAAGAGCCACAGTACTTGTGTGCCCAACATTCTTGAGTTGCCCCGCTGCAAAAAATAAAAAATAATAATACCATAAAAAATACACCTGCAACAGTCTTTTTCCATGGTCCCTTGCTGTTTTCTTTTTTAATAAAAAGCCTAGGCTATGATAACAGCTACGACAGGGTTGTCTAGCTGAATGCGAAATAAGTCATGCAAAAACCATGATCTCCTAAATACCATTCAATTTAATGTTATTTTAATAGTACTGACAACATATTTTAAGTTATCACACTACTGAAAAATTAAAGAAGGGACAGTATATATAGTATACTTCGGTGTGTCAAGAGCTAAACAAAAAGTCCTGTTTCATTACAAAATACTGTAACTTTTATAAACGTTATACTATCACCACAAAATTTTAATTAATATTTATTAAAAAATAAATATTTCATAAAACTGAAACTTAAATATATTATTTCTATAGGCTATACAAAACAGAAAAGAAAAAAGACTAAATAATAAGGCTGAATAAGCTGATCTATAGCATGTTAAATGGTGGTTGCCTGTCTATGAATGGTACACCCCTCTAAGCACACAGAAGTGGTTTGACCCAAGTCCTCAGCAGCCAATGACACTGACCTGTTCAAACTGATTTTTAAGGCATACTTCACGTGTATTTCACGTGTATTTAACGTGTATTTAAAACGTGAAATACACGTTAAATACACGCTGATTTTTCACGAGTAAACAACGCGTATTTAACGCTTTAAATACGTGTTGTCTACGCGTGAAATACACGTATTTAACGTGTATTTGACCCTCTTGGCCTTCCATACACATTAGAAGGGAGACGTGAAAAAAGGACATCGCGTACTTTATCACAGAATATTTGTTCGGCAGCACTTGTTTAGTTTAAAAGTAGACATGTCAAGCTTTTTATAGATATATCTCTCATGTCTCTTCGTTGAGTATTCAGTTCAGTTACAGTTCATTTTAATGACGTGTTTGTAAATGAAGATCAGCACAGACAAGGTTGAAGACAGTACACCTTGTTTGTTATCTTTATTTTATAAGTGCACAAAGTTTTGTTGTTATTATGTTTGTATCCAAAAAAAAGTAGACCCTTTACAGATTCGATTGATGTATTGCTCTTATCTGTACGATTAAAACTGAAAATGTAATTTAAGTAATTGTCAGGGTTATCAGCAGAAAATGACTCAAAACGCGTATATGCGTTAATCGACTCCAGAGTTAAAAGGCTGTCGTGACTTTTTTCCTTCCAGTATTCATAAGCTGTATCACGCTGTCAAATTATATGTCATTTTGCACACATAAACATATCAAAAACACCTGAATTCTGCTCTTGTTGTGTTCTAATG
Organism: Carassius auratus; assembly: GCF_003368295.1. Lineage (NCBI taxonomy): Eukaryota > Metazoa > Chordata > Actinopteri > Cypriniformes > Cyprinidae > Carassius > Carassius auratus. Next base: position 30,033 of record NW_020526443.1, on the reverse strand, counting down.
GGTGGATTAGTGCTGTGATATTATTTTTGGAATCTCTTAAAAAATGCTGATGAAGTGCTCATTTCTCTCTCGTCTTTCTCTCTGTTCTTTGGTCAGAGACATAATTTATTAATGAGATATCTGACCCGGTAATAATAACATATGTTGATTTAGCTTGTCAGTGTGAATGAAATGTGTAGCCTATTTATTTGTCTGATCTCGCCCTAAACGCGGCTGTCATGTGACTTTTTTTTCCCTTCGCGATGTCAAATATTGCATTTTGCACACATACACGGCTCAAAAACCCCTGGATTTTTCTCTTAGTGTGTTCTAATTGGTGGATTGTGTGCATTCGCAGGAATATTTATTTTAAGAAGCTCTTAAAAAATATATATAAATGACTTTACCATGTTGTGACGATGGATAACAATTGTTGTGAGGTTCAGCCTGACAGATAAAATCTCACAATCACATATAAACACTCATTTTCATGTGTATAATATATTCTTCTAATTGTTTTGTGCCGTTTCGCTGCAGTGTTTTAATGTGACAGGCTGTAAATTCTCTTCAAGTGTTCAGAGAAATACATCGCGAGCTCGCGGGCAGTTGCGCTGCCGCGAATATATCATGTTATTACTTTAAACAGTTCAGAAACATCTGATTTTAGCTCTTGGTGTGTTCTAACGTGTGGATTGCGTGCAATCGCCGTTTTAAAAGGTCTTAAATAAGAATGAATTCGCTCGTTGTAAGCTCCGTTGAGACAGCAGCAGTGATTCTTCTCTAATCTTTCTGACTGCTCTCGGCCCAGAAATCAATTATTAATGAGCCCTGACCCCTGTAATAATCAGATATGTTGGTTTAGCTTGTCAGTTTGAGGGAAATTGTATTATTTACTTGGTATTTTTAACCGGTTTAAAAGTGAAACGAAACTCGGCCGACTCCTCCCTTAATTTCGGGTATTGCAACTAGGTGCGCAATTTTTCTCAGATAATGTAAGTCTATGGGTAATGTATTTTGACATTTAAAAATTAATAAAAAAAAACTTTAAGTCTGATCAGTCTGAAAAGATATAGCAACCAGCACCGCTCTATCCCGCAGGTGTCTGCCGAGTTTGGGGCTTGTGGCTTTAAAGCCCTAGGAGGAGTAGCGTTCAGAATTTCTGTCAGAAAAATAATAATAAGAAAAAAAAGAAGAAGAAGAAGAAGAAGAAGTTTAAATAGCATAACAGTATGTTGGCTTGTTGCCAAGCCAACATAATTATGTCTCTGACCAAAGAACAGAGAGAAAGACGAGAGAGAAATGAGCACTTCATCAGCATTTTTTAAGAGATTCCAAAAATAATATCACAGCACTAATCCACCCATTAGAACACAACGAGCAGAATTCAGGTGTTTTTGATATGTTTATGTGTGCAAAATGACATAATTTGACAGCGTGATACAGCTTATGAATAATGGAAGGAAAAAAGTCACGACAGCCTTTTAACTCTGGAGTCGATTAACGCATATACGCGCTTTGAGTCATTTTCTGCTGATAACCCTGACAATTACTTAAATTACATTTTCAGTTTTAATCGTACAGATAAGAGCAATACATCAATCGAATCTGTAAAGGGTCTTCTTTTTTTGGATACAAACATAATAACAACAAAACTTTGTGCACTTATAAAATAAAGATAACAAACAAGGTGTGCTGTCTTCAGCCTTGTCTGCGCTGATCTTCATTTACAAACACGTCATTAAAATTAACTTTAACTCTATGAATACTCAATGAAGAGACATGAGAGATATATCTATATAAAGCTTGACATGTCTACTTTTAAACTAAACAAGTGCTGCCGAACAAATATTCTGTGATAAAGTACGCGATGTCCTTTTTTCACGTCTCCCTTCATTTTATCTAATGTGTATGGAAGGCCAAGAGGGTCAAATACACGTGAATTTTAACGCGTCAACAACACGTTAAATACGTGGTATTTCACGTGTAGACAACACGTATTTAAAGCATTAAATACGTGTTGTTTACTCGTGAAAAATCAGTGTGTATTTAACGTGTATTTCACGTTTTAAATACACGTGAAATACACGTGAAATACACATGAAGTATGCCTTAAAAATCAGTTTGAACAGGTCAGTGTCATTGGCTGCTGAGGACTTGGGTCAAACCACTTCTGTGTGCTTAGAGGGGTGTACCATTCATAGACAGGCAACCACCATTTAACATGCTATAGATCAGCTTATTCAGCCTTATTATTTAGTCTTTTTTCGTTTCTGTTTTGTATAGCCTATAGAAATAATATATTTAAGTTTCAGTTTTATGAAATATTTATTTTTTTAATAAATATTAATAAAAATTTTGTGGTGATAGTATAAAGTTTATAAAAGTTACAGTATTTTGTAATGAAACAGGACTTTTTGTTTGGCTCTTGACTCACCGAAGTATACTATATATTGTGCCCCTTCTTTAATTTTTCAGTAGTGTGATAACTTAAAATATGTTGTCAGTACTATTAAAATAACATTAAATTGAATGGTATTTAGGAGATTATGGTTTTTGCATGACTTATTTCGCATTCAGCTAGACAACCCTGTCGTAGCTGTTATCATAGCCTAGGCTTTTTATTAAAAAACAAAACAGCAAGGGACCATGGAAAAAGACTGTTGCAGGTGTATTTTTTATGGTATTATTATTTTATTTTTTTTTGCAGCGGGGCAACTCAAGAATGTTGGGCACACAAGTACTGTGGCTCTTTTGCCCCATGGCCAAGATGGCCAAGCCAACATCAAAGTTAGTTCACTAACTTTTAATTCTAGTTATGTTGGCTTGGCAACAAGCCAACATACTGTTATGCTATTTAAACTTCTTCTTCTTTTTCTTATTATTATTTTTCTGACAGAAATTCTGAACGCTACTCCTCCTAGGGCTTTAAAGCCACAAGCCCCAAACTCGGCAGACACCTGCGGGATAGAGCGGTGGTGTGTGCTATATCTTTTCAGACTGATCAGACTTAAAGTTTTTTTTTTATTAATTTTTAAATGTCAAAATTCATTACCCATAGACTTACATTGTCTGAGAAAAATTGCGCCCCTACAGTTGCAATGACATTTAGGGGAGGGGAGCAGTCAGACGAGAGAAGAATCACTGCTGCTCAGCTCAGGCTGTCTACACGGAGCCGACAACAAGCGAATTCATTCCTATTTAAGACATTTTAAAAACGCTATTGCACGCAATCCACACGTTAGAACACACCAAGAGCTAAATTGAGATGTTTCTGAACTGTTTAAAGTAATAACATGATATATTCGCGGCAGCCAACTGCTCGCGAGCTGGCAATGTATTTCTCTGAACACTTGAAGTCCACAGAGAATTTACAGCCTTTCACATTAAAACACTGCAGCGAAACGGCACAAAACAATTAGAATAATATATTAAATGGTTTTAAAGTAGTTTTGGCCACTGTCACGCTGGTCTTAGCTGGTTTCTAACTGAATCATCAGGCGGAACGTCACAGTAAACTCGCGCTTCAGCCCCGCACTGCGGGAAACTGGACTGAGCAGCTGATGGCGCGTGTGCACGAGAGAGAGCCGCGCGTCAACACTGAACCGAGCTCTCGTTCAGGTCGTTCACTTCCTCCTGGACCTGAACGAACAAATTCAAATCGCAGTTTAAATAAACAGAAAAAAGAGCGAAAAGCGAAAGAGCTCAATTCAGCAGCGCGGTGTTGTTCAGGGCAAACAGAGACGCGTCTCAAAGTCTTCTTGCTTTTGTACCGACAACAAATACATACAAAATATGTCGAAATACCCGTGTTGGAAAGTGTGTTCGAATAAGTATGTGGTTATGTCTTAAGTGAAAGTAAAGAGTTGCAAAAAAAAATCGGATGTGTATCATCATAATGGATGCGTTTGTCTCTTAAAGGGACCGCGCCTAATTTACTAGCTCTGCTGTCAGAGTCTTTAATGTATGAAAATGAAAGTAAATCACTCACTGCTCTTGATTGATTTACCTTGTAGTACAAGAATTTATCCAAAGTCAATCCAAAAATCAGATAGAATTGTTTTACTAGTGGGTGCAGGCCACTAGTTCATTTATGTAAGTGAGTATGGCAAAATAGTGATCTGTGAAATATTATACCCACAAATTCTTAATACTGTAGGCTACCAGTGAAATTGATTAAAAAAATAATAATTAAGGACCTGCCCATGTTTTGCTTAAGTGTTTCTTTCTTTAATTGTTAATGCAACCTTTTCACACCACAGACTGAACCAAATTAAGCATTTCTTGCTTGGTAACTGTTCAACAAAGTATTGATAGTTGTGTAAATATTGTCATACTGACAGCTGTCTGAAGTTTTGGTTGATTCCATTACATATCTTTTTATCAAAGTTATCCGAAATTATCAATATGAATTTGTTCTGAGTTATTGTCATATATTATTACCAGTTTCTAAACTACAGCAAATAAACTGTGATTATGTGAGAAATGTTGAAGGTGTCTGAATACATTTTGGTTTGATTGTGTATTTTATCTTACAGTGAAGACTATGCAGTGCTATTTTAAATTAACATAAACAAACTTAAAAAAATGTAAACATTATGTAAATAGCACAAATAAATAAATAGAATGAACATACAGTACAAATTAAACAATTTTAAACAGTGTGTAACTGCATCATCTATACAAACCATTGTGCTTGGACCCCTTATGATCTCCTTGATTTAAAATGCATTGTTTCAGTTATCTTGTGTGTCGTTGCCCACAACGTGACGGTGGCAGGACTGTGAAATACATACACGAGAAAAATAGGCATGACTTATTTCACATCCAGCTAGACAACCCTGTCATAGCTGTTATCATAGCCCAGGCTTTTTATTAAAAAAAGAAAACAGCAAGGGAGCATGGAAAAAGACTGTTGCAGGTGTATTTTTTTTATGGCATTATTATTTGTATTAATTTTGCAGCGGGGCAACTCAATGTTGGGCACACAAGTACTTTGGCTCTTTTGCTCCATGGCCAAGATGGCCAAGCCAACATCAAAGTTAGTTCACTAACTTTTAATTAAGTTGGCTTGAGAGAGCCAACTTACTGATATTCTATTTAAACTTATTATTATTATTATTAGTGGTGCTTGCCGGAGGCAAAGCACTACTACTATTATCTCACATACTTAGTGGTGCTTGCCGGAGGCAAAGCACTACTACTATTATCTCACATACTTATTATTATTATTATTATTCTTCCGTACAAATTTCGGCGCGTAACTAGTCCCGCAGTTTTCGTCACAGACCAACGAAACAGGCGTCAAATCGTGCGGCCTATTCGGGAATGGTGTGCTATGACTTTTATAAGCGATCGGGCGTACGATGTTCGTACACCGGGCGAAATATCGGCCGAAAAATCGCATAGACAATGCATTACGGCCAACTTTGACGAATCGTAGCGCAGAGAGAGAATTTCGCAGAAACATGTGAATCACCACATTTGGAGAGGCTATCAAGCTGTGCGAGAGGATACCTCGCAGAGGCGTACAAGTTGTACCCCTGGGGCGCTAGAGACCCCCAAAGTTCCCCATAGACATACTATGGTGAGGGATCGCCCATGAAACAGTGTGTTTTTCCTACTATGGGAAGTTATACAGGGATTTTGTATTGAACATAACTCAGGATGACAGTGTCATAGAGACAAGGGGGTGGGCTCATTTGAATCAGGCAACCAATCAGTCTCTCAGGATCACTGTGAATCTATCAAGCCACGCCCTAGCAACCATATAGAGCGCCATAGCAACAAGCCCCATAGACTTCCATTGAAAAAGATCAAATGAATAACTTTGGATAGAAGTGTCATAGAAACATGAGGGTGGGCTCGTTTGACTCGGGAAGCAAACGGCCAATCATGTATCTCCTTCATGACAACCTAGCCACGCCCTAGCAACCATTAAGAGCTACCTAGCAACCCAAAGTAAAGAGAGATATCTTAACATCTGAAAGACATAGAAGCATGGGGGTTGGTTTATATTAGCAAGCAACCAATGGAGTATCATCATTGGCAGTTGCCAGGCCACTCCCTAGCAATCAAACACAGTACCCTAGCAACCGTTTTGCAAGATCTATATCTCTGCATCAGAACATCGTAGAGGCATGGGGGTTGGTTTATATTGATGAGCAGCCGTTGGAGTATCACCATTGGCAGCTGCCAAGCCACTCCATAGCAACCAAATGGAGTACCCTAGCAACCGTTTTGCACGACCTATATCTCTGCATCAGAACATCGTACGGACATGGCGGTTGGATTTTTTGACTCATGCTAGCACACTGGACTTCCAACATGCTAGTCATGCTAGCAGTGATTAGCTACATGCTAATAGTGATTAGCTAAGTGCTCAAATGGGCTAAGAACTCTATAATAACTACATAGTGACCATCTGTGACAACTACCAACCACCTAGTAACATCATAGCAACCACCCAGGAGACCATAGCAACTGCCTAGCAACCAGCCAAAACACCCTAGCAACCGCCTAGCAACACCTTAGCAACCACCCCAAGTACCGTAGCAACTGCCTAGCAACCACCCAGGTTACCATAGCAACCGCCCTAGCAACCACCCCGGGTACCCTAGCAACCACATAGCAACACCCTAGCAACCGCCCCAATTACCCTAGCAACCACCCTGGGTACCTTAGCAACGGCCCTAGCAACCATCATGGGGACCCTAGCAACCGCCCTAGCAACCACCCCGGGTACCCTAGCAACCACATAGCAACACCCTAGCAACCATCCCGATTACCCTAGCAACCACCCTGGGTACCTTAGCCACGGCCCTAGCAACCATCATGGGGACCCTAGCAACCGCCCTAGCAACCACCCCGGGTACCCTAGCAACCACATAGCAACACCCTAGCAACCACCCCAATTACCCTAGCAACCACCCTGAGTACCCTAGCAACGGCCCTAGCAACCATCATGGGGACCCTAGCAACCGCCCTAGCAACCACCCCGGGTACCCTAGCAACCCCATAGCAACACCCTAGCAACCGCCCCGATTACCCTAGCAACCACCCTGGTTACCCTAGCAACTGCCCTAGCAACCATCATAGGGACCCTAGCAACCACCCCGGGTACCCTACCAACCACACCTTAGCAACATAGGGGCGAGTTTTGCCACTGCAAGCACCACTCACATTTTCTTCAGGAAATGTACCTTCTAGTTAGTGGTGCTTGCCGGAGGCAAAGCACTACTACTATTATCTCACATACTTATTATTAGTGGTGCTTGCCGGAGGCAAGGCATCACTATTATTATCTCACATACTTATTATTCTTCTTATTATTCTTACTTCTTCCGTACGAATTTCGGCGCGTAACTAGTCCCGCAGTTTTCGTCACAGACCAACGAAACAGGCGTCAAATCGTGCGGCCTAGTCGGGAATGGTGTGCTATGACTTTTATAAGCGATCGGGCGTACGATGTTCGTACACCGGGCGAAAAAACGGGCGAAAAATCGCATAGACAATGCATTGCGGCCAACTTTGACGGATCGTAGCTCCGAGAGAGAATTTCGCAGAAACATGTGAATCACCACATTTGGAGAGGCTATCAAGCTGTGCGAGAGGATACCTCGAAGAGGCGTACAAGTTGTACCCCTGGGGCGCTAGAGACCCCCAAAGTTCCCCATAGACATACTATGGTGAGGGATCGCCCATGAAACAATGTATTTTTCCTACTGTGGGAAATTACATAGGGATTTTGCATTGAACATAACTATGGATCACATAGTCATAGAGACAAGGGGGTGGGCTCATTTGAATCAGGCAACCAATCAGACTCTCAGGATCATTATGAATCTATCAAGCCACGCCCTAGCAACCATATAAAGCACCATAGCAACAAGCCCCATAGACTTCCATTGAAAAAGATCAAATAAATAACTTTGGATAGAAGTGTCATAGAAACATGAGGGTGGGCTCGTTTGACTCGGGCAGCAAACGGCCAATCATGTATGTCCTTCAAGACAACCTAGCCACGCCCTAGCAACCATTAAGAGCCACCTAGCAACCCAAAGTATAGAGAGATATCTTAACATCTGAAAGACATAGAAGCATGGGGGTTTGTTTATATTAGCAAGCAACCATTGGAGTATCATCATTGGCAGCTGCCAGGCCACTCCCTAGCAACCAAACACAGTACCCTAGCAACCGTTTTGCAAGATCTATATCTCTGCATCAGAACATCGTAGAGGCATGGGGGTTGGTTTATATTGGCGAGCAGCCTTTGGAGTATCACCATTGGCAGCTGCCAAGCCACTCCATAGCAACCAAACGGAGTACCCTAGCAACCGTTTTGCACGAAGTATATCTCTGCATCAGAACATCGTACAGACATGGCGGTTGGATTTTTTGACTCATGCTAGCACACTGGACTTCCAACATGCTAGTCATGCTAGCAGTGATTAGCTACATGCTAATAGTGATTAGCTAAGTGCTCAAATGGGCTAAGAACTCTATAATAACTACATAGTGACCATCTGTGACAACTACCAACCACCTAGTAACATCATAACAACCACCCAGGAGACCATAGCAACTGCCTAGCAACCAGCCAAAACACCCTAGCAACCGCCTAGCAACACCTTAGCAACCACCCCAAGTACCGTAGCAACTGCCTAGCAACCACCCAGGTTACGATAGCAACCGCCCTAGCAACCACCCCGGGTACCCTAGCAACCACATAGCAACAACCTAGCAACCGCCCCAATTACCCTAGCAACCACCCTGGGTACCTTAGCAACGGCCCTAGCAACCATCATGGGGACCCTAGCAACCGCCCTAGCAACCACCCGGGTACCCTAGCAACCGCATAGCAACACCCTAGCAACCGCCCCGATTACCCTAGCAACCACCCTGAGTACCTTAGCAACGGCCCTAGCAACCATCATGGGGACCCTAGCAACCGCCCTAGCAACCACCCTGAGTACCCTAGCAACGGCCCTAGCAACCATCATGGGGACCCTAGCAACCGCCCTAGCAACCACCCCGGGTACCCTAGCAACAACATAGCAACACCCTAGCAACCACCCCGATTACCCTAGCAACCGCCCTGAGTACCCTAGCAACGGCCCTAGCAACCATCATGGGGACCCTAGCAACCGCCCTAGCAACCACCCCGGGTACCCTAGCAACCACATAGCAACACCCTAGCAACCACCCTGATTACCCTAGCAACCACCCTGGGTACCCTAGCAACGGCCCTAGCAACCATCATAGGGACCCTAGCAACCACCCTAGCAACCTCCCCGGGTACCCTAGCAACCACACCTTAGCAACAGAGGGGCGAGTTTTGCCACTGCAAGCACCACTCACATTTTCTTCAGGAAATGTACCTTCTAGTGTTACTATTACTATTCGCCTTGACAAAACTTTGGCACGCTACTCCTCCCGCATTTTTTGTCACAGACCCATGAATGAGGTGTCAAATCGTGCGGGATATTGAGGAGAGGTGTGCTATGACTTTTCTAAGCAATCGGACTTACGATAATCGTACAGCGGGCGAAGAAAATGTGTGAAAATATCCCATTGACTTAACATTGGAAAAATTATCTGACATCATATCTTTGGATCAGAAAGTCATAGAGGCTTGGGAGAGGGCTCTTTTGACTCGGCCTATCAAGCAGTCCATAAGTAGTGACATAACAACTTCATATCCATGCCCTAGCAACCAATTTTAGCCCCCTAGTAACTGTTTAACTACATTTAAAAGCTGTATCTCAGCAAAAATAACTATATAGAAACACTGGCTTGGGCTTTTTGCATTCAGGCTGGTAAATAATCTTTAAATATCACCCCATAAACTATATAGTCACACCATAGCAACCATATAGAGCACCCTAGCAACCATGTAGCAATATAAATCCTTCTATCTCTGCTTCAAAACATCACACAGGCATCATGGGTGGCTACAGGGCGCCGAGATTTGCCACTGCAAGCACCACTCACATTTTCTTCAGGAAATGTACATTCTAGTTATTATTATTCTGCTTCTTATAGATCCGTACAAATTTCGGCGCGTAACTAGTCCCGCAGTTTTCGTCACAGACCAACGAAACAAGCGTCAAATCGTGCGGCCTATACGGGAATGGTGTGCTATGACTTTTATAAGCGATCGGGTGTACGATGTTCGTCCGGCGGGCGATAAATCGGGCGATAAATCCCATAGACAATGCATTGCAGCCAACTTTGACGGATCGTAGCTCCGAGTGAGAATTTCGCAGAAACATGTGAATCACCACATTTGGAGAGGCTATCAGGCTGTGCGCGATCATACCCCGCAATGGGGTATAAGTTGTACCCCTGGGGCGCAAGAGCCCCCCAAAGTTGCCCCATACTAAGCCAATGGTGAGGGATCGCCCATGAAACAATGTGTTTTTCCTACTGTGGGAAATTACATAGGGATTTTGCATTGAACATAACTATGGATCACATAGTCATAGAGACAAGGGGGTGGGCTCATTTGAATCAGGCAACCAATCAGACTCTCATGATCATTATGAAGCTATCAAGCCACGCCCTAGCAACCATATAGAGCACCATAGCAACAAGCTCCATAGACTTCCATTGAAAAATATAAAATTAATAACTTTGGATAGAAGTGTCATAGAAACATGAGGGTTGGCTCGTTTGACTCGGGCAGCAAACGGCCAATCACGAATCACCTTCAACACTTTATAGTCACGCCCTAGCAACCATTAAGAGCTACCTAGCAACCTGAATCCAAAGATAGATATCTTAACATCTGAAAAACATAGAAGCATGGGGGTTGGTTTATATTGTCAAGCAGACTTTGGAGTATCACCATTGGCAGCTGCCAAGCCACTCCATAGCAACCAAACGGAGTACCCTAGCAACCGTTTTGCACGACCTATATCTCTGCATCAGAACACTGTACAGACATGGCGGTTGGATTTTTTGACTCATGCTAGCACACTGGACTTCCAACATGCTAGTCATGCTAGCAGTGATTAGCTACATGCTAATAGTGATTAGCTAAGTGCTCAAATGGGCTAAGAACTCTATAATAACTACATAGTGACCATCTGTGACAACAGCCAACCACCTAGTAACATCATAGCAACCACCCAGGAGACCATAGCAACTGCCTAGCAACCAGCCAAAACACCCTAGCAACCGCCTAGCAACACCTTAGCAACCACCCCAAGTACCATAGCAACTGCCTAGCAACCACCCAGGTTACCATAGCAACCGCCCTAGCAACCACCCCGGGTACCCTAGCAACCACATAGCAACACCCTAGCAACCGCCTCGATTACCCTAGCAACCACCCTGAGAACCCTAGCAACGGCCCTAGCAACCATCAAGGGGACCCTAGCAACCGCCCTAGCAACCACTCCGGGTACCCTAGCAACCACATAGCAACACCCTAGCAACCGCCCCAATTACCCTAGCAACCACCCTGGGTACCTTAGCAACGGCCCTAGCAACCATCACGGGGACCCTAGCAACCGCCCTAGCAACCACCCCGGGTACCCTAGCAACCACATAGCAACACCCTAGCAACCGCCCCGATTACCCTAGCAACCACCCTGGGTACCCTAGCAACGGCCCTAGCAACCATCATAAGGACCCTAGCAACCACCCTAGCAACCACCCCGGGTACCCTAGCAACCACATAGCAACACCCTAGCAACCTACCCGATTACCCTAGCAACCACCCTGTGTACCTTAGCAACGGCCCTAGCAACCATTACGGGGACCCTAGCAACCACCCAGATTACCCTAGCAACCACCCTTAGTACCTTAGCAACCATCATGTGGACCCTAGCAACCACCCAGGGTACCCTAGTAACCACCATAGCAACCTCATTGCAACACCCTAGCAACAGGGCGCAGAGTTTTGCCACTGCAAGCACCACTCACATTTTCTTCAGGAAATGTACCTTCTAGTGTTACTATTACTATTCACCTTGACAAAACTTTGGCACGCTACTCCTCCCGCATTTTTTGTCACAGACCCGTGAATGAGATGTCAAAACGTGCGGCTTATTGAGGACAGGTGTGCTATGACTTTTCTAAGCAATCGGTCTTACGATAATCGTACAGCGGGCGAAAAAGTTGCGTGAAAATGTCCCATAGACTTAACATTGGAAAAATGATCTGACATCATATCTTAGGATCAGGAAGACATAGAAGCTTGTGAGTGGGCTCTTTTGACTCGGCCTATCAAACAGTCCATATGTCGCGACATAACTACTTCATAGCCACGCCATAGCAACCAATTTTAGCACCCTAGCAACTGTTTAACTACATTTAAAAGCTCTATCTCAGCCAAATAACTATATAGAAACACTGGCTTGGGCTTTTTGGATACAGTCTGGGAAATAATCTTTAAATATCACCCCATAAACTATATAGCCACACCATAGCAACCATATAGATCACCCTAGCAACCATATAGCAATATAAAGAACTTATATCATAGCTACACAACATCACACAGGCATCATGGGTGGCTACAGGGCGCCGAGTTTTGCCACTGCAAGCACCACTCACATTTTCTTCAGGAAATGTACCTTCTAGTTATTATTATTATTCTGAGACTAAATTTTCTGACTCTAACTCCTCCTAGACCGTTAACTCTACAGACTCCAAACTCGGACCAGCTCTTCAGACTAATCTCGCCGGGTGTGCTATATCTTTTCTAACTGATCGGACTTATACTTTTCATAAAACTGAAGATTAAAAATCATAAAAATCCCATAGACTTGCATTGAAAAGCCTCTGCTCATCTGAACATTCCGTGAACTCCAACTGTCAAAAATTCAAATCTAAACACACTGAAGCCCATTAGACTCAATCAGACTAACCTATGTACTATTACTAACCCATTCAAACTCATTCAAACTCATCTATCTATCTATATTCAAACTCTATCTATCTATCTATCTATCTATCTATCTATCTATCTATCTATCTATCTATCTATCTATCTATCTATCTATCAAACTCATCTATCTATATTAAAACTAATCTATCTATCTATCTATAATCAAACTCATCTATCTATAATCAAACTCATCTATCTATCTATCTATCTATATTCAAACTCATCTATCTATCTATATTAAAACTAATCTATCTATCTATCTATCTATCTATCTATCTATCTATCAAACTTATCTATCTATATTAAAACTAATCTATCTATCTATCTATCTATCTATCTATCTATCTATCTATCTATCTATCTATCTATCTATCTATCTATCTATCATCAAACTCATCTATCTATCTATCTATCTATCTATCTATCTATCTATCTATCTATCTATCTATCTATCATCAAACTCATCTATCTATCTATCTATCTATCTATCTATCTATCTATCTATCAAACTCATCTATCTATCTATCTATCTATCTATCTATCTATCTATCTATCTATCTATCTATATTCAAACTCATCTATCTATCTATCTATATTCAAACTCATCTATCTATCTATATTCAAACTCATCTATCTATCTATCTATCTATCTATCTATCTATCTATCTATCTATCTATCTATCTATTCAAACTTATCTATCTATCTATCAATCCTAACAACATGCTAGTCATGCTAAAAATCATGCTAGCAACATGCTAGTCGCCTGCTAATCATGCTAAAATCATGCTAGCAACATGCTAATCATGCTAAAATCATGCTAGCAACATGCTAGTCGCATGCTAATCATGCTAAAATCATGCTAGCAACATGCTAATCATGCTAAAATCATGCTAGCAACATGCTAATCATGCTAAAATCATGCTAGCAACATGCTAGTCGAATGCTAATCATGCTAAAATCATGCTAGCAACATGCTAATCATGCTAAAATCATGCTAGCAACATGCTAATCATGCTAAAATCATGCTAGCAAAATGCTAGTCGCATGCTAATCATGCTAAAATCATGCTAGCAACATGCTAGTCATGCTAAAAATCATGCTAGCAACATGCTAGTCGCATGCTAATCATGCTAAAATCATGCTAGCAACATGCTAATCATGCTAAAATCATGCTAGCAACATGCTAATCATGCTAAAATCATGCTAGCAACATGCTAGTCGCATGCTAATCATGCTAAAATCATGCTAGCAACATGCTAGTCATGCTAAAAATCATGCTAGCAACATGCTAGTCGCATGCTAATCATGCTAAAATCATGCTAGCAACATGCTAATCATGCTAAAATCATGCTAGCAACATGCTAATCATGCTAAAATCATGCTAGCAACATGCTAGTCGCATGCTAATCATGCTAAAATCATGCTAGCAACATGCTAATCATGCTAAAATCATGCTAGCAAAATGCTAGTCGCCTGCTAATCATGCTAAAATCATGCTAGCAACATGCTAATCATGCTAAAATCATGCTAGCAACATGCTAGTCGCATGCTAATCATGCTAAAATCATGCTAGCAACATGCTAATCATGCTAAAATCATGCTAGCAACATGCTAATCATGCTAAAATCATGCTAGCAACATGCTAGTCGCATGCTAATCATGCTAAAATCATGCTAGCAACATCTATCTGTCTATCTGTCTATCTATCTATCTATCTCAGACTGAAAACCATCAAACTTAAAACTTTTTAAACTTAAACTTTTCAATCTTTTCAAACTTTTCAAACTTTTTCAGACTTTCTGGTCAGGCTTTCTCAAGCCAACTTAAAGTTTGTCTTGACGAACTTTTTTATCTAGTTCTAGTTATTATTATTCTTCCTTTTCTGAGACTAAAACTTCTGACTCTAACTCCTCCTAGAGCTTTAACTCTACAGACTCCAAACTCGGCCCAGCTCTTCAGACTGATCTCCCCGGGTGTGCTATATCTTTTCTAACCGATCGGACTTACGGTTTTCATAAAAATGAAGATTAAAAATCATAAAAACTCCCATAGACTTACATTGAAAAGCCTCTGCTCATCTGAACATTCCGTCAAACTCCAACTGTCAAAAATTCAAATCTAAACACACTGAAGCCCATTAAACTCATAGTCTATGTACTGTGTACATATTCTATGTACTATTACTAACCATTCAAACTCATTCAAACTCATCTATCATATCATATATATTTATCTATCTATCTATCTATCTATCTATCTATCTTCTGACTGTTTCTAAATATCTATCTATCTATCTATCTATCTATCTATCTATCTATCTATCTATCTATCTATCTATCTATCTATAATCTGACTGTTTCTAATCTATCTATCTATCTATCTATCTATCTATAATCTGTCTGTTTCTAATATATCTATCTATCTATCTATCTATCTATCTGTTTCTAATCTATCTATCTATCTATCTATAATCTGTCTGTTTCTAATATATCTATCTATCTATCTATCTATCTATCTATCTATCTATCTATAATCTGTCTGTTTCTAATATATCTATCTATCTATCTATCTAACTATCTATCTATCTATCTATCTATAATCAAACTCATCTATCTATCTATCTATCTATCTATCTATCTATCTATCTTCAAACTATATCTATCTATCTATCTATCTATCTATCTTCAAACTATATCTATCTATCTATCTATCTATCTATCTATCTATCTATCTATCTATCTATCTATCTATCTATCTATCTATCTTCTGACTTTGTCTATCTATCTATCTATCTATCTATCTATCTATCTATCTATCTATAATCAAACTCATCTATCTATCTATCTATCTATCTATCTATCTATCTATCTATCTATCTATCTATCTATCTTCTGACTGTTTCTGTCTATCTATCTATCTATCTATCTATCTATCTATCTATCTATAATCAAACTCATCTATCTATCTATCTATCTATCTATCTATCTATCTATCTATCTATCTATCTATCTATCTATCTATCTATCTATCTATCTATCTTCATAGCAACACTCTAGCAACTATCCAAACCAACCTAGAAACCACCCAGGGTATCCTAGCAACCTCATAACAAAATCTTAGCAACCTCCCCGGGTACCCTAGCAACCACATAGCAACACCTTAGCAACCATTCAGGGTACCCTAGCAACTGCATAGCAACACCTTAGCAACCACTCAGGGTACCCTAGCAACCGCATAGCAACACCCTAGCAACCATCCCAGTTACCCTAGCAACCGCATAGCAACACCTTAGCGACCACTCAGGGTACCCTAGCAACCGCATAGCAACACCCTAGCAACCATCCCAGATACCATAGCAACCGCATAGCAACACCTTAGCGACCACTCATGGTACCCTAGCAACCGCATAGCAACACCCTAGCAACCATCCCAGATACCCTAGCATCCGCATAACAACACCTTATCAACCATTCAGGGTACCCTAGCAACCGCATAGCAACACACTAGCAACCATCCCAGATACCCTAGCAACCGCATAGCAACACCCTAACAACCATCCCAGATACCCTAGCAACCGCATAGCAACACCTTAGCAACCACTCAGGGTACCCTAGCAACCGCATAGCAACACCCTAGCAACCATCCCAGATACCATAGCAACCGCATAGCAACACCTTAGCAACCACTCAGGGTACCCTAGCAACTGCATAGCAACACCTTAGCAACCACTCCTGGGGACCCTAGATCTATCTATCTATCTTCTGACTGTGTCTATCTATCTATCTATCTATCTATCTATCTATCTATCTATCTATCTATCTATCTTATCTATCTCAGACTGAAAACCATCAAACTTAAAACTTTTTAAACTTCTTAAACTTTTCAGTCTTTTCAAACTTTTCAAACTTTTCTAACTTTTTCAGACTTTCTGGTCAGGCTTTCTCAAGCCAACTTAAAGTTTGTCTTGACGAACTTTTTTATCTAGTTAGGGCTCAAGCCCGAAGGGGCGAAGAGCCCTATTGTTCTTCTAAGGATTATTCTTGTTATTATTATTATTATTTTTATTTTTTATTAAACCTTCCGGGGGTTTTTGGGGGCCTTAACATGCTCAAAAACTCTTGAAAATTGGCACACACATTGGAATCTGCGGCCATCAGGACGCCGCAGAGGCTGGGACCCGGGCGTGGCACAGGGGCTCTACAGCGCCCCCTGGAACACAGTCAGAAATCTTGAACCATAGCTCACACACACTTGCATGTATTTATATGAAACTCAGTACACTTATAGATCTCATTGAGCCGAACAACTTTCACACTTTATGTCATAGGCTCCGCCCAACAGGAAATCAGCTATTCAGGGCTGTTTAAAAAAAGCATGCTCTGGAATTTGAAATACTCCTCTGAGGTTTTCAACCCGTTCGCCACGAAACTCGGTGAACATGATCTCAAGACATTGAGGATGAAAAATTGCGAGGGGATTTTTGATATCTCGAACGGTTTGCCCGTGGCGAGGCGTGGAACTTATGGCGAGAAATGAGAAACAGGAAATGTCTAATAACATCCACATACATTTCCTGAATTTGATCAAACTTCATGGGTTTGTTCGTTGTATGATACCGATTGTATATATGTGACTATTAAGAGTCAACGTTATAGCGCCACCAACTGGCAGCAGGAAGTGTGTCATTTTCCAAATGCTTTGAATTCAGCATCTTATTTTTACTCGATTTACTTAAAACTTCATCAGAATAATGACAAACACGGCCGATGAAAATCTGTTGTGGGGATATTGATATCTGATATAGTGTTGCCATGGCAACGTGTCAAACTTGAATGTTCTGTTATGGTGAGTTTGAGGCAGACAACAAGCTCAGATTTACATGAAACTCAAAACACATATCAGTATTAGTGATAGCTAGACAATGGCAAAAGCTTTTAAAAGGGCGTGAATGAGGCACTCTATAGCGCCACCTTTTGTCAAAAGTGGGGGGGTTAGTTTTAGCTACAGACACCAAACTTGGTACATAAATTGTTCTTATCAAGACGGACAACTTTCTAATTCACAGTCA
The DNA here is from genome assembly GCF_003368295.1 of Carassius auratus. NCBI lineage: Eukaryota > Metazoa > Chordata > Actinopteri > Cypriniformes > Cyprinidae > Carassius > Carassius auratus. The sequence goes on along the minus strand of NW_020526443.1, from coordinate 12,090 downwards.
TAAGCTACGATCAACAGGAAGTCGGCTATTTTGATTTGAATGTGTATTTTTGAGATTTTACAGTTGTGAATTAATGAATACTCCTCACAGGGGAAGTACACTATACACACCAAACTAGGTCTACATGAAGAAAAAACATCGAGGAACTTAAATTGCGAACAGATTTTGGTTAGCTGGAACGGTTTTGTCGTGGTGATTTTTTGAAATGACAGTAAAAAGGGAATCATTAATTGTCTTGTATTTTTAAATTGCAGCTTCCAAACACTTAAAAAAAAAAAAAATCATACAGAGATCAAATCATTCTGAGGATATATGCATAGTTTCATGACTTTACAACACTGTATGATTAAAAGAAAATAAAAAAACTGTCAGACATCTCAACTCACTCTGTCCCTCTGTTTGAGGAATGTATGTGTGCTGACTGAGTGTGTGTGTGTGTGAGTGGGGGATGGGCATGAGCTGAGTGGCAGACACAATGAGAGAGAGAAAGAGAGAGAGAGAGAGAGAGACTTAATCATCTCTTTAATCACCAGAAAAAAAAAAGTATTTTAAATTGTTATTTTTTGTTGTTGTTGCTAACATTGCTGTTTTCATTACAGCTTAAGAAATCTCTTAGGCCTTATCCTTTTCTGACAGTTTCAGGAATTAAAAACAAAATTCTAAAAATACTTATTTGTGCTGCAAATAATAATTTCAACTCATTTGATACTGACCTATTCCATCCTGTAACATGACATGTATCTACATTTTTAAAATCTCATGGATGTAACAGTACATGTAACAAGACTAAGATGCTTTCACAAATGCTTATAAGTCATTAAAGGATTTAATAACACTGTAAAATAATGTCTAATTTGTTAACATTAGTAAATGCATTGGTAACACTTTATAATAACTGCACTCATTAGTAAATAGTCAGTTCATGCTTTATAAAGCCTTGTCCCAATATTAATAGTCAGTAGTAAGCAGTTTATAAATACAGCTATAAATAGCTTGTCCTTGGTTTGTTAAAAAGGAGAGTAAAGGGTCAGTTATCTTCCTATGAAAAATAAAAAAATAAAAATAAACAAACAACAACACTGATTGATACAGAACTCAGAAATGTTATTGTGGAATTATGATAAAATCAGACTGTAAATGAATTCATACTCCTCCAAGAAGAGTAGTTCACACCAAACTTTTTCAACATGATGCCAATATACTGAAGATGTTAAATTGTGAATGGGTTTAGGATACCTTAAATGTTGTGGCCATAGCGATTTATTTAAGTAACATAAAAAAAATACAATAGTTATTTTACTATATCTTTACAATTTTTCATTCCAACTCTTCATATTTTTTTATATAAGTAGAAGTCATCATTTGAAGGAAGCACAATAAGTTTCATAGCTTTATTATGTTCAGGAGCCAGCATAAAATTAAAACTATCATAACTTATAAATCAAGCTCGCAATTCTTAGTACCAATAATGGCCACTAGATGGAGATATAGGATTACTTTAAAATAATTATTGTAGAAACGAGTATGATTTAAATCATTTATAGAGATCTTTCAAAGAAAAATATGTATTTTATGTATTTTACTGATAAAATGACCCTCACTTAATTAGAATAACATGCTGAAGTATTGTGAAATACTGTATATTAAGTATAATTCTTAATAGGCTTTATGGACAGATAAGTTTTGAGTGACTCTTGAAGGATCAGCACCACATCCTCTTTTACCACTGTTTAAAGAATTTATCTTACAGAACAGTTGCGAATGAATTTGGATAGCTTAAATGGTTTTGTCGTGGTGATTTTTTGAAATAACAGTAAAAAAGGAACCAGTAAATGTCTTTTATTGTTTTAAAGTGCAGCTTCTAAACACTTCAAAAAAATGTACACATAGAAGACAAGTCATTCTGAGGAAATATGCATAGTTTCACGACTTTACAACACTTATCCTTTTCTGACAGTTTTAGGGATTTAAAAACATCCTAAGAATCCTTATTTGTGCTGCAAATAATAATTTCAAACTTATTTGATACTGACCTATGACAACCTGTGACATGACATTTATTAATCTCATGGATGTAACAGTAAAACTCTTCAACTGACAGATAAAGCTGCAATGCAAGCAAAACTATTTCACAAATGCTTATAGGTCATTAAAATCATTACAAAACACTAATAAATTATTTAAGGATTTGGTAACACTGTAAAATAATGTCTAATTTGTTAACATTAGTAAATGCATTGGTAACACTTTATAATAACTGCACTCATTAGCTAAGCATTAGTAAATAGTTCATGATTATAAAGCCTTTTCCCTTAATAATAGTCATTATTAAGCAGTAATACATCTTTAAATAAATATAAAAATAAGGTGTTACTAAAGTTCTATATATTGTTCTGTGTATGTGATTTCAAAGTCTAGATTGGTCGGATTAACCCTTTAACTGCCGCATCCCTTTAAACTTGATTGTCAGAGGGTTACTGTAAATGCTTATGCCCGCTGGGCACAGTTTTCCCGATGCCACCGGGGTGGCGTTGCACTGACGGCTTGAGCCCGACATCGCTGCTTGCAGCTATATTTATTATTATTATTTTTATTTTTTATTAAACCTTCCGGGGTGTTTTGGGGGCCTTAACATGCTCAAAAACTCTTGAAAATTGCTACACACATTGGAACCTGCGGCCATCAGGACGCCACAGAGACTGGGACCCGGGCGTGGCACAGGGGCTCTACAGCGCCCCCTGGAACACAGTCAGAAATCTTGAACCATAGCTCACACACACTTGCATGTATTTATATGAAACTCGGTACACTTATAGATCTCATTGAGCCGAACAACTTTCACACTTTATGTCTTAGGCTCCGCCCAACAGGAAGTCAGCTATTCAGGGCTGTTTAAAAAAAGCATGCTCTGGAATTTGAAATACTCCTCTGAGGTTTTCAACCCGTTCGCCACGAAACTCGGTGAACATGATCTCAAGACATTGGGGATGAAAAATTGCGAGGGGATTTTTGATATCTCGAATGGTTTGCCTGTGGTGAGGCGTTGAAATTATGACGAGAAATGAGAAACAGGAAATGTCTAATAACGTCCACATACATTTCCTGAATTTGATCAAACTTCATTGGTTTGTTCGTTGTATGATACAGATCGTATATATGTGACTATTAAGAGTCAACGTTATAGCGCCACCAACTGGCAGCAGGAAGTGAGTCATTTTCAAAATGTTTTGAATTCAGCATCTTATTTTTACTCGATTTACTTAAAACTTCATCAGAATAATGACAAAACACGGCCGATGTAAATCTGTTGTGGGGATATTGATATCTAATATGGCGTTGCCATGGCAACGTGTCAAACTTGAATGTTCTGTTATGGTGAGTTTGAGGCAGACAACAACCTCAGATTTACATGAAACTCAAAACACATATCAGTATTAGAGATAGCTAGACAATGGCAAAAGCTTTTAAAAGGGCGAGAAGGAGGCACGCTATAGCGCCACCTTTCGTCAAAAGTGGGGGAGTTAGTTTTAGCTACAGACACCAAACTTGGTACATAAATTGTTCTAATCAAGACGGACAACTTTCTAATTCACAGTCATAAGCTACGATCAACAGGAAGTCGGCTATTTTGATTTGAATGTGTATTTTTGAGATTTTACAGTTGTGAATTAATGCATACTCCTCACAGGGGAAGTACACTATACACACCAAACTTTGTCTACATGAAGAAAAACCATTGAGGAACTTAAATTGCGAACGGATTTTGGTTAGCTTGAATGGTTTTGTCGTGGTGAATTTTTGAAATGACAGTAAAAAGGGAAACATTAATTGTCTTGAATGTTTAAATTGCAGCTTCCAAACACTTCAAAGCATTTTTTCATACAAAGATCAAATCATTCTGAGGAAATATGCATAGTTTCACGACTTTACAACACTGTATGGATAAAAGAAAATAAAAAAACTGTCAGACTTCTCAACTGACATGATCTCACTCTGGCCACCCTGTCTGTGTGAGGGAAGGGAGGGGGAGAGGGAGGGGGAGTGTGAGGGGGTTGGTGACTGTGACAGTGTGTGTGGACTGTAGGGAGGGGCTGTCTGGCAGAGAGAGAGAGAGAGAGACCTAATCATCCTTTTAATAATCAGGAAAAAAAATCTGTATTTTAAATTGTTATTGTTTTTGTTGTTGCTAATGGTGGTGTTTTTTTCCTTTCATTACAGGTTAAGAAATCTCTTAGGCCTTATCCTTTTCTGACAGTTTTAGGGATTTAAAAACATCCTAAGAACCCTAATTTGTGCTGCAAATAATAATTTCAAACTCATTTGATACTGACCTATGACAACATGTGACGTGACATTTATTAATCTCATGGATGTAACAGTAAAACTCTTCAACTGACAGATAAAGCTGCAATGCAAGCAAAACTATTTCACAAATGCTTATAGGTCATTAAAATCATTACAAAACACTAATACATTATTTAAGGATTTGGTAACACTGTAAAATAATGTCTAATTTGTTAACATTAGTATATGCAATGGTAACACTTTATAATAATTGCACTCATTAGCTAAGCATTAGTAAATAGTTCATGATTATAAAGCCTTTTCCCTTAATAATAGTCATTATTAAGCAGTAATACATCTATAAATAAATTGTTCTTGGTTTAAAAGCACATATATTACAAAGGAGATTAAAGTCTCAGTTGTCTTATAAAATAAATAAATAAACACAACCCAGTTTGATTCAGAATTCAGAAATATTTATTTCAAGATGCAATAAAAGGAAACTGTACACTTGAATAGCTTTTATGCGATTCTTGAAGGATTAGCATCACCTCCTCTTGTACGATGGTTTGAGGAATATATCTTCCAGATAGTACCGCTGCTCCCTATATGCATAGTATGCAGTCTTCGTAGGGCACCAACTCCCAGAGGGGGCACCATCCCAGTTGCTCAAAAAAAAAAAAAAAACATGCGCCATTCTCCCATCTGTGCTCGCGACCGCTCACACCTCATGTTTGCGGCTGAATGTTCGTAATTGATGGATGGACATCTATGCCTGGGTATAGGACATCAGCAATCCGGCACAGAGAAAAGAAAACTAAAGAAAATAAAACAGGCATAAAGTTGTCTTAACATTGGACTTTCTAGAGTCTCAAATTTAGGGCCGGTCTCTAAAGTTACATGTGATATTGTTATACACTTTTCTAACGTCAGTAGCATTTGAAGAGAATGACTTACAATCATGTAGGTGACAGCTATAATGCACAATTAAATTGAATGTTTGATATTTATTACAACAAACTGTAAGTCATATGTAAATTATGCTACTTTTTCACATGGGCTCAAATGCAAATTTGAAGCTCAATAGCATTTGAGAAGAAAGACTTGCAGTCACAAAACAATTGTAATGTGTTCATATAGGTGTCAGCTACAATGCACACCTTATACATTTTTTATAAATATTAAAATAAAGTGTTACTAAAGTTATATATATTGTTCTGTGTATGTGATTTCAAAGTCTAGATTGGTCGGATTAACCCTTTAACTGCCGCATCACTTAAAACTTGATTGTCAGAGGGTTACTGTAAATGCTTATGCTCGCTGGGCACAGTTTTCCTGATGCCACCGGGGTGGCGATGCACTGATGGCTTGAGCCCGACATCGCTGCTTGCAGCTATATTTATTATTATTCTTCTGAGCCAAATTTTAAACACTATCTCCTCCTAGAGCTTTCAAGCTAGAACCACCAAACTCGGGTCAGACCTTCAGACTGGTCTGACTCGGGTTGCTATATCTTTTCTAACTGATCCGGCTTATGGTTTTCGTAAACCAGACTACCAAAACCACCTTAAATCCCATATACTTTCATTGAGGGGATACAATCTTTTACAAAATAAGACTTATAATGTTATAATGTCTACTACCATAGCAAACCTTAAAAACTCTCTACTAAGAATACAGCTAAAACCAGCCTAAGCTGATCAGTTGCTTTGGCTAGTCTCCCAAGCTGGTTTTTAAGTGGTTTTGGCCACTGTCACGCTGGTCTTAGCTGGTTTTTACTGAATCCACTGGTTTTAGCTGGTTTTGGCCGGATTAGCATAGAAACATGCTAACAACCTGCTAGAAACATGCCTTTAACATGGTTTTAAAGTGGTTTTGGCCACTGTCACGCTGGCCTTATGTGGTCTTAGCTGGTTTTAGCTAGTTTTCTTTACTGAATCAACTGGTTTTAGCTGGTTTAGTATAGAAAAATGTTAACAACATGCTAGTTACTTGCTAATCAGACTAGAAAAATACTTCTTACATGGTTTAAAGTGGTTTTGGCCACTGTCACGCTGGCCTTAGCTGGTCTTAGCTGATTTTCTTTACTGAATGAACTGGTTTTAGCTGGTTTTGTATAGAAAAATGAGAACAACATGCTAGTTACTCACTAATCAGACTAGAAACATGCTTTTAACATGGTTTTAAAGTGGTTTTGGCCACTGTCACGTTGGCTTTAGGAGGTCTTAGCTGGTTTTAGCTGGTTTTCTTTACTGAATCAACTGATTTTAGCTGGATTAGAATAGAAAAATGTTAACAACATTCTAGTAACATGCTAATCAGACTAGAAACATACTTCTAACATGGTTTAAAGTGGTTTTGGCCACTGTCACGCTGGCCTTAGCTGGTCTTAGTTGGTTTTAGCTGGTTTTCTTTACTGAATCAACTGGTTTTAGCTAGATTATCATAGAAACATGTTAACAACATGTTAGTAACTTGATAATCAGGTTAGTAACATGCTTTTTACATGGTTTTAAAGTTGTTTTGGCAACTCTCACACTGGTCTTAGCTGGTTTCTATCTGAATCAACTGGTTTTACCTGGATTAGCATTGAAACATGCTAGTCACTTTACTAATAATGCTAACAACATGGTAATAACATGCTAATCATGCTAATGACATGCTAGTCACTTGCTAGTCATGCTAGTAACATGTTAGAGACATTCTAGTCATGCTAGCAACATGCTAACGACATACTAGCAACATGCTAATCATGCTAGAAACATGCTAGCAACATGCTAATCATGCTAGAAGCATACTAGCAACATGCTAATAATGCTAGGAACATGCTAATCATGCTAACAACATGGTGACATACTAACAACATGCTAATCATGGTAAAAACATGGTAGCCAAATGCTAATCATGCTAGGAACATGCTAGATAACATTATAGCGACATGCTAGTCACTTGCTAATCATACTACAAACATGCTAGCGACATGCTTATCAGGCTAACAACATGGTAACAACATGTTAATCATGCTAGGAACATGCTAGCAACATGCTAGTCACTTGGTAATCATGCTAGAAACATGATAGAAACATGCTAGCAAAATGCTAATCATGCTAGAGACTTGCTAGCCAAATGTTAATCAAGCAAGCAACATGTTAACAACATGCTAATCATGCTAAAAAATGCTAGCGTCATGTTAGCAACATGCTAATCATGCTAGGAACATGTTAGCAACATGCTAATCATGCTAAGGACATGCTAGTGACATACTAGCAACATGCTAATCATGCTAGAAAAATGCTAACACCATGCTAATCATGCTACAACATGCTAGCAAAATGCTAATAATGCTAGGAACATGCTAGTAACATGCTAGCGAAATGCTAGTCACTTGCTAATCATGCTACAAACATGCTAGAGACATGCTAAACATCAAGAAACATGCTAGCAACATGCTAATCATGCTAGCAACATGCTATTGTAGCAGAAATGAGTCGAACCAGACAAATCAAAGAGTCTATCAGAGCTGTGTGCACTGAAACGAGAGCCGAACTCCTCAGGAAGTCATAAATCAGTTCTAGTGCCACAAGAACCAAGCAAGATAACCAACCAACCAACTTGTTCACGCAACAGCTTTCAACATTAACACCAATAGAACAATTATTGACAATTTTAATTCGAAGAAGAGATTGTCAAATTTATTGTTCGTGATTGAAATGCAACGCTGGACATCACATGTAAACCCAGGAGATCAAGTTAAATACTTGCATTGACTTCCCCCCAGCCAGCATAACCAGACTGAAATTCCTAAGGGGGAAGGGCTTTAAACTTTTGTCTTCACAGAAAAGTCCCTTTGCCAGAGAATGGCAAAGAAACTGCTTTCTGTACATTATATATGGACCAGAATGAACTCAAAAAGACTTATAAATGAATCGTTCCATTGCTTAACTCCATATTCATTTATGTGTAACCCACACATTTGACTATCATGTATAATCACTCATTGTGTATGTCTTTTGATAACTATAGGATACATAGTCATGTCTAGTATTGACATAATCGAATTTTCTTGCTTGATATTGTCCTGACAATCATTTATTTGTAAAATATATCATAATTGTGTTATAGGAATCATGTCCAAAATTAGATCCTGTGAGGCAAGAACCACATGCTTGGTAAGATAAACAAATGATTTATGACCCCAGACCCAAGACCATATCTGATTGGTCAAGGCAACATTTGAGGGGTGGCCAACAAGGAAGTCTAAATACTTTGGACACGATGTAATTTGGCTTTTAGTTCTAGCATTGCTTGTGCTATCAGTCATGCCTTGCTTTTAGTCTGCTTTTAGTTCCAGCCTTGCTCGTGCTATCAGTCATGCTATTAGTCATGCCTGGTCTTAACTTTTAGCTTGTAGCTTTGCTACCTAGCTTTAGCTTGTAGCATCTAGCCATGCGGTTAGTCATCATTGTTCTTTGAGCGCGGTTCCAGCGTGCCTGCCTGCTGCTACTATGCCACAATGAGAAGGAACACAACCTAGTCTCGTCAAACTTTATTTCTTTTCTTTTCCGTTTGAGAGTTTCGTGTTCTGAGTTAAGTTTTGTAACGTCGACCTCGTCTGCGCGTTTGAACTCCAACCAGCCACACAACTCCAGCTTCAGCCAACGCCCAAGCACGGGCTCCCCAAGACGTCACTTCAGCCAACTGAACTTCCAGCCAATCAGCGACACCGGGATATCCCTTTCAACTGGAGTCCCTTTCACAGCAAACGAAGGCAACGTATTCCCAGATATTTGTTGTGCTGGTGTATCTAATATAATTTTAACCCCATTGAGGAACTCAATGCGAGCGCTAATTACGTGATTGATGGTTGTTCATGTCTATGCAATTTAACGTATTGCAGTTAACTTGGGATTCCATATTTCCATTCTCTTAAACTCATCTTTCCCTAACTTTCGACCTTCCTGCAACTTGTGTGAATGTGTGTGTGCGTGCGTTTATGTGTTAGATTAGTTTATATGTCTTAGATTTATCTAATAAAGCCTTATTCATATTGAAAAGAGAAGTATCTTGTGTTTTGTGCTTACAAGTTAATGTCTTAAACTGCCGATCTTGTTACTGTGCTAATTGATTAGTGTTTCACTATAGTTTGGATATTAGTATCCAGCGCAGATTTGATGTTAAACGGCTCGTTCACTGAACCGCAGGCGCGTCTCCGTGAACAGCCGTGAAACAGTGATTCTGTTCAAATTCCCTTTAAAATCTTAAATGATTCCCTTTGAGCTAAATTGACCTGTTTCCCTTACACTATCAACATGCTAAATCATGCTAGCAACATGCTAATCATGCTAGTAACATGCTAGCGACATGGTAGTCACTTGCTAATGCTAGAAACATGATAGAAACATGCTAGCAAAATGCTTATCATGCTAGAGACATGCTAGCCACATGCTAATCAAGCTAGAAACATGCTAGCAACAAGCTAATCATGCTAGCAACATGCTCAGCGACATGCTAGCAAAATGTTAATCATGCTATAAACATGCTAGCAACATGCTAATCATGCCAGGAACATGCTAGCGAAATGCTAGTCACTTGCCAATCATGCTACAAACACGCTAGCGACATGTTAGTCACTTGCTTATAATGCTAAAAACATGCCAGCGACATGCTAATCATGCTAGAAACATAGCAACATACTACTTTTTAAACTTTTCAAAACTTTCTACATTTTTCAAACTTTCTGGCCAGGCTTTTTCAAGCCAACTTAAAGTTTGAACACAAACTTTACTATCTAGTTATTGATTACTATATAAATAATCATAAATTGTTTTACTATTATAATAAAAAGAGATGCAAAAGAACAACACTAAAAAAAAAACAGTAAAACAAATAGCATAGAAAGAAAACAATGGCATTACCTTCATGCACGATATATATCTGCCGATGATTAATGCGCATCTCGTCAGTTAAAGCTGGTTATCTAATCAGCGGTAAATTCCATCAGGTGCGTGATTTCACATAGAGCAGCTGCTACTACACAGAGCCGTTGTTAACTGACAAGCTGCAAAAATCCAAGCTGACAATGAACGTGGATTTGCACAGAACAGCGTTAATTTAAAACAGAAATACTTTTTAAACAATACTCTACCATTAAAAAGTTTGTGGTAAGTATATTTTCTCTTTTTTTTAAAATAAATTAATACTTTCATTCAAAAGGATGTTATATCAATAAAAAGTTATAGTAAAGTATTTTAAATTAAACACTGTTCACAAGCATCACAGACCCCCCCCCAAAAAAAATCTTTCAAAATTTGTATTAGCTTGCATGTGAGCCTATTATCAAACAAAATGTTTATATTTATGTTTGTGTATGATAGTTTTACAAATTTCCACAAACTTCCAATTAATTAACATAAATTCCCAGATGAAGTTCCCATGCCAAGTTTCTAAAAATCTTACAAAAATGTACAGGAAATTTTCCACACCCTTTGCAAGCCTATTTATTTGTTTATTTTCTTCTTGACGCCATTCCAGCACCTATGGCTATATTCACGGTGACAACCAGTTAATCCATGTCATCCATAAACAAGTCTGTCTTACACACAAGTTGGAGGTCACAATTTAGAATCTTCAATTTACCTGACCTGCATGTTTTTAGACTGTGGGAGGAAACAGGAGTACCCAGCATAAACCCACCCAGGAAATTTTTTTTCCCCAAGAAATTTTTTTTCACCCAGACCTGTTGCTTTCTGCGATTTGCACCGCGGTCTAAAGTACCGGGAAGATTAGGCAAATAGACTGGTGACGTAGGTCTGCATGCGTTTTCTCAATACAAAGTACGCTGATTTTGGGACATGCATCCTCAGTAGTTCAGGACTTTGTGCATTCACCCGGGAGTGTGAGGTCCGCGATGAGGCAAATCTGGTAAATTCGCATAACAGCAGGGTACTTGATAACATCAGTCAGCTCGCCTTGGCTACTGCAATTTTCCTCTCTGTATATTTACAATAAAACAAAATAGGATATCAAATACCACTGCCTCCTTTGAAGTTTTCATTTGAACATAATAACAGCTGCAGAAATGTACTTAGTTCAGGGATATGTGTATATATACAGCCATTACAATGAAATGAAATATTATATAAATTTGCCTTTTTTATTTTCATTTTAACATATAGATAAATTGAATACAGGCCAAAGATAACCTGTTAGATTTACCCAAAACGAATTATATTCTGTTTAACCACTAAAGAGACATCAAAGCCAGCGGCACATATCAGAGATCTAGCCGAGGTGAGGCTGCTTTTGGCGGATACATGAGCACTGAGCTCCCATGGATCACTTGGAGCTTTCAGTCTCCGAGATCGGCAAAAACATTTTTAAATAGGTGCTGTCTTTATAAATAAACCAATTTTAAACAACTACATTCTCTCCTGAAATAATTTTTAAATTACATTTCATGACACAATAACAGTAATATTTCCAAAATGATCCGAATAAATGGTGGTTGAACTCAAATAATGCTGCGTGAACTCAACCAATCAGGATGTTTAGCGGCCAAGTCCACCCCTGATAGTTTCTAGCTAGACATTACATTGAATGTGGAAATAACATTTACATTTACAGACAAACTGACCAAAACCACAGCTTTAGATGCCATAGCTTAACTGCTATGGAATCAAAACCCACAAGACTGTGGGACACCTTTAAGATGCCTTCAAAAATCTGATGAATGTTTTTCAGCAGACATGATGTGACATGAATCATTGGATTCGGACATGCCTTGTTGCCTTCCTACCTCCTTTTTTT
>NW_020526442.1:0-27049 GCF_003368295.1 Carassius auratus | reverse complement strand
CAAAAGCAAACAGCTTCTCTGCTCCGGATGTTTTTTATGTCTGAATCCGGCCAGCATTCGGTCCAAACATACTGCAAACAATTACACTTTTATAAGTTTTAAGCCACAATGTATTTCATATTACTCTAAAGCAGGATGCTGTACGTGTTTCACCTGCGGATTGGCCGCTTTGGTCCATGATTTTTCAAACAGAAGAGCCTGCGCTTGATCCCGAACCTGGTCCTTAGAATCACCTAAACGATCGATTAAACTGGGCAGAACTGAGAGAGAAACAGAAAGAATTAAAATTATTATCATACAGGCACAAAAAATGTGTTTCAAAAATAAATGCTACATTCAAAATGTGCTACATTTAAAGGACATTTTTAAATAAATATAATTTAATATTATATTATAAAATAAATATTTATCTAAATATTATATTATATAATTATGATAATATATTTTAAAAAAAATTAATATTTTATTATTTTATTATAGAAACATTTCACCTGTTCCTATTTGTGTTTTGAAGCGTTCCTGTAGTCTGGTCACTAAAGCAGAATACTATGTCCATTCCCAGAAGCGCCACCTAAAAAAAAATATATACATATATATGTATTAATCAAAATAATAATAACAATATATAACATAGCAATAACTTAAATTACAAATGACATTCGCTAACATTAAAAAAGTCAAATCTGCATTGGAAATCTCTTTTCTGTAAGTCAGACTGTGTATGCAATCCAAACAGCAAAGGGATTATGGGTAATGTCCAAGAGGCGCCAGTATGATCACTTGGATGTTTTCCGCGGAAACGCCTTTAATTTTGCTCATAAGGTAGGAGTAAATCATCATTTGTGACTGTAAAGGCTCTACTTTTATTTTTGTTCACCCTACAATATCAACAAAACGTTGTGCTTTTATAAATAAAGAAAACAAACATGATGCTCTTTTCGCCGTCTCGTCTTGAACAGGAGCGCTTTACAAAAATGAACCGAAAACTCGTTGAATAACATGCCTCACAGACATGATCAATATATCTATAGGAGACTTTAAATTAAGTACTTAACCAAATAAACATATTGAAAACAAAAACTCTTTTGTTATAATAATCCGTTAAGATGCATTTATTAAAGCGTGCATTTCACGCAGCGCAACACACAACGCAATGCATAAAACTAAGTATAAGTCATTATAATCAGTAATTATGTCCCCAAAGGATTCAACAAATGCCTGGTTTATAATGGGTTTTATTGGTTTATAGAAACAGACACCGACTCTCACAGGAAACAGTCTTTGTCCTTCATCAAATGCGCGGCACACGTCTGAATATTTGGGTTGGACTGTTCTGGAACAGTGTTGTAGTTTCACAGAGTCAAACAACTTTCTGTATGTCAGATTTACTCAATCAGCTGAATCTTCTGATTTCTCTCTTATGTAGAACGTGAAAAGAAATTAGGGCTGGCAACAATTGGGTGCCAAAAAAAAAAGAAGCAATTTTTCTGATACAAATTGTGAATAAAAAAAAAAAAACAAAAAAAAAACATTAAAAAGCTTGTAGGGCAGTGCAACTTGGCCAAATTTTTGGTGGTGGGGTTTTTATTATTATTACTATAATTAACTTTATAAAAAATAATAATATACATAAAATATATTAAATACATACATTTTTCAAAATGTAAAGAAAAAAAAAATAAATAAATAATAACAATTACAAACTGGTAGTAGTTATATTAAAATATCACTGTAAAAAAATAAAGCATTTAAAATATATAATAACAACAGTTACGATAATAAGTATTATTATTGTATTATTATTCAAAAAAAAAAAAAAAAAGAAATATTTAATATAATAAATATTACTACTGTATTTCTATATTTAACTATAAAATAAAACATAAATAATTAAAGTATTACTACTGTTGTTGTTATTTACAATATGAAAAAAAAAAATGATATTGTGGTATTTACTGTAACAAAAGTAAATAAATTGGGAAAAATAATAATAATAATAATAATAAAAAGAAAAAAAATTAAATTTCGAACTGAAAAACTCCAGTGCCATTATTTATGGCTTTCTTACTTAATTTTCCAAATGTTAAAACATCAGAGTTTAATTTTAAAGGAAGACTGCAGGGAGCTCTTAAAGCTTCTCTTTTGTTGATAAGCGCTTTAATTACAAGTTGAGGAGATGGTTGCCGACATGTTCCCTAAATGCACATTAAACTCAGAGACTGACTTCATGTGGAACTGCATTTACTGAGAAACCGAGTCCAAACAAACTGACTTTCACTGCATGGACCACAAAAAAAAGCAACGAGAAGTTTTTCACATATCTACCTTTATGTTCCACAGATTAAAAATAAATCATACAGGTTTGGAACACAGGACAGTGAATAAATACTGACAAAATGTTCATTTCAATGTTCATTTTTTTTGGATGAACTATGGGTTTAAAAGTGTTGAGATGCACGAGCTGGTTCATTAAAATGTATAATTATGATTTAGTTTCCAAGAACTCCTGCCACTGGTCAAACAGAAGAACAAACAGATACAAAGAAACAGAGGCAAACCTCTAGCCCCGCCCCCCAAACTCACGCCATTGGCTGGCTCCTCAAACAAACTAACGAAGCTCCTCCTTCTATTACATGCAGAGGACTGCATCTCCTCCAGTTAGACAACGGATAAAACCATTTGATACGCATCCGGTTCCCAACACCTGCTCTTCACTCTTCAGTGAGTTATTTTAACTCTGTGTTCAGCCCACACACTGACTAACACAGACGCATCCGCAAAAACACAAGTGTGATGCTTTAACGTTTGAAAATAAAATACATAACTAAAACAGCCATAAATATTAGTGTAATCATTTATAGTTGCATGACATATAAAGCAAGTCATATAATTGTTATTATATTATTTTCTAATAATAAAAATGACATTATTATTATTGCCATATTCATATAAGCACAACATTCTCAACCAAAAACAAGCAAAACAAACCTGGGACTATTATTATTATTATAATTATTATTTTTAATCACATTTAGATTTTCAAAAAAGTTTCCAGCTGCATGTTCTGTAATTGTACAGATGCAATGGCATAGTTTTACTTCAACCATTTAATTTACTTTATTATATAATACAGTTTTACAATATTTTTCTAAAATTATTATTATTTATTTTATTTTTTTTACAGCGAAATACCGAAATAATTATATTTCATATTTTGCATTCACAAATTATTTTCTATTTTATTTATTAATAATAATAATAATTATTATTATTATTATTATTAAACAATAATATCAATAATGATTGTTATTACTATTCTCATATACAAGCACACTTATGAATCACATTTTAAAATCACAATCACAACTTTTATCACTGAAAAAAATTAATTAAATAAATGCATATATATTTGATGCCATCTGATTTAATGTGAGAAACATTATACGCCAAACAACAGACAGGAAGTACGAAAACTGAGAATATAAACACCGATCACATAATGGTTCAGAACCACTAATAAAAGCACTGGAGCCAAGTACAGTAATTGACCAGACAGTAAACCACACTCTTATTCCTATTAAAAGTATAACTAATTGAGTTTTGAGGACACAGATTGTATGTGCATCTGGTTGTGGACGTGTCATGAGTGAAATCTAGCAGCAGATGTTCAGAGAAAATACCAGAAAAACAGCTGCTAAACTCAGATGCTGAATTAAGATTCATTTACAGTTTTAAATATGGTTTAAGCCTCAGAAAGTCCCTGCAAAAACTCCCTGATGACAGATCCATGTGTACAGTAGGAAAAACGCTCATGAATCACCTTTAAAACGTCTCAGAAAATCAATGAGTTGAAATAAAGCTGCAACAGAATAAAAGATGAATATTAAGATGAAAAACGTACAAATCTTACAAGAAACAACTGAAACTTATACATTTAGGAAATAATTTAAAGAGCTGAAATTACAAAGACTGAAATTAAATAAATGAAAAAAATAAATATTTAAAAATAAAAATGCATTTTTATTAATTGAAATAAAGCTGCAATAAATAAAACAAATATTAGATGAAAAATTTGAAGTTACTGAAATTTAGAGCCGAAATAAATTTAATTTGAGGAAAAAAAATTACTAAAACTGAAATAAAATACAAATAAATTGAAATAGAAATATAAAAAAACTAATAAAAAAATGATAAAAGGCGCATATTTAAACTTAAAATTAAAATTAAAAACTGAAATTATAAAACTCAAAATAGTAATAATAATGCATTGTTAATAATATGTTAAAGTATTATATCAAATGACATATTAATAATTCCTTATTAACATTGCAGAAAATATATTTACCTCACAGAATGATAAAAACATCGTAGTCAAACTGATCAAGAACTGAAATAAAGCCAAAGGTAAATCAGAGTAAAATTATGAGCAGAAAATGAGACTAATATCAAGCGACTCCTCAAACCAAACATTATTGTATGGCAAAAACACTGAGAATGACAACCAGCAGAATAAAACAAACTAAAGATTGAGCATGAGAAGCGACAAGAAATCAGTGGCAATGAAGTCTGTGAGGTCACTGAAATACACACAATGAACTGACTCTTCCTGAAACGATAACACATGCTTTTATCATCTAAAGCAGCAATCATTTCTAGTCAAACAAAGTGTGATATCTCAAAGATCTGCGAACGATGATATGCAACTCCTTGCACGCTTAAGGCCTAAAAAACCTAGAATATGCATCAGCCAAACTAAATCAAGAATGAATATTTTTACTCAGAAAATAGAAATAACGGTCACTAAACTTCACAATCTCTCCTCAGCTTCTATTTAAAGTGATAGTTCACTCAAAAATGAACATTTGCTGAAAATGTCCTCACCCATTCAAGATGTGGATGAGTTTGTGTCTTCATCAGGTTTGGAGAAATGTTGCATTGCATCAGTGTCTCATAAACGGATGCTCTGCAGTGAATGGGTGCCGTCAGAAAGAGAGTCTGATAAAAACATCACAATAATCCACAGCCACTCTGGTCCATCAGTTAACATTTTATTAGCTGTTTGGACTCTCGTTCTGACGGCACCCATTCACTGCAGAGCATCCGTTTATGAGACACTGATGCAATGCTGCATTTCTCCAAACCTGATGAAGACACAAACCCGGACGGTGAGTGCACTAAAGCGATTCATGTTTCTTACAAACTCTCTCACCTTGAAATTGCTTGCGTTGACCCATGAGCTCGCCAGACTGTCCACCATCCGGTCCAGCAGGCTCTGATCGTGCTCCAGGTCATGTGACTTCTGTCTGTCCAGGATGTAGTCTATGATTTCGGGCCCGACTTGAAACCGCCGTCCGACCTCTTTCTGCGTGACCTGCGCCACGATGTACTCCATGTTGGACTCCATGACTTTGCCGAGAAGAAGCACGGCTCAGGACAACACATAAACACACAAATACCGACCAGACGACCGAGTTTAGATCTCGTTAATCTAAAGACAGGGTCCTGAAGCGATGCAAAAGGCCGCTGGAAGTATGAATGTGGGATTGTGGACGGCACCGGTGCAACATGTGTCGACTGAACAATATTATAATCGCCAGATCAAACACTTCTGGAGTAAATCGTTCTGTGGACGAATCCTGTCAAACGGCCAATACATCACTTTATGTCCTGCAATGCAAATTCAAATATTACAGATCAGGTATTATTAAAAGACACTTCCAAAAACTGAATGATCAATTCAACCTTAGTATAAAACTACAGCATTGTAAATAATTTCTAATCAGTTGAAGCTGTTATGTAAATCTGAGTGGTCTCCCATCATGTTATTAGACTATAAAAGCCATAAACGCTTTATGAATCAAAAAAATTAAAAGCATGCACACATGCAAAATTTATATATTTTTAGATTTTACATTAGACTCTAGATCTAAAGTCTCAATAATAACATTTTAAATATATATTGCAAGGTTGCTAGAACATCTAAGTTATTGATCATCCATCCCTATAATGGTCTCAATGTTTCATTTACATGTAAACACACATTATCACTTTGAATTTCAAGCACTGTGGCAGTATCATAGCTCAGATAATGCTAACAATCATGGCACTTTCAAAATATAATATTAAAATACCACAATATTTAAGGTCCTTTAAAGAATACCATAATAAACAATGTATCATCTTGGTACTTTTGTTGTAGCACCAACAAAAGATGACGTCATCATCGTCCCGTGTCACGTGAGAACGCTCGTGCAGCCTCTTCTTGAGGACTTTAGCGGTCGTTAAATCTTAATGAAGCAGCTGCAGTGATTGCGAATCTAACTTTAGCCGTGTTTAATGCCACGAGCAGTTGTGTAGCAGCTGTGTGGCTAACGGAGCTCACTGTAAACACGGCAGGCTGCTTGACACTCACGGGCCTTTCAGGGGAAACCCGACGAATATTACGCGGTAAAAAAAAAAAAAAAAAAAAAAAAAACTCGCTACAATGTAGCGTCGCGATATCGTTGCTTGGTAACGGCGAAGAATGTTGGTTGTTATTAGCAACAGCGCGCGAACCCGCACGAGGCCCGACAGCCTCTGTTTACAAACACGCGCGCGACCGCATACCCCAAAACCCGTGTTTTTAAAATATGAAAGCTTCGTGTGGATTTATTTAGCTACACCCAAAATAGTCAATATCGTTTCGATATCTAAACATTGTTAAAGAGATTTAAAAAAAGCGAAGCACAACCGCTTAATATTAATATTTGTTATAGAAAATAAGTCCACAGAATACAGGCTTATTTTGTATTTTTTATATTATTTACTTGTTTGTGTATTTAAAAAGTGTGGAATATGCGAGTGAAACGTTAAAATTTTGTTTTAATAAGAATTTGGCTCTTTTTTACTATTTATTTTTTCATGCATGCATGACATATCATTTTAGCAATTCAGTACCATGGTATAAGCATCATTCTGCCATGTTACTAAAACCATACTTTCTGTATTTTAAACAGTATAGCATATTTAACTCTCTCCAAATATATTTTCTCATCTAGTTGCTTGTGCATTATTCCACAGTTGTACTCCTGTAAACTACCATCTAAAATCACAATCTGGATTGATTGACTGCATCTAACTAGCGTTTCATATCGGTTTGCAAAAAAAATTATAATAATAAGACAATGAATCGAATCCATGCAACGGAACAAATGATAATCGATATGGACTGTGAAAATGATGCAGCTACTCTCACAGTGTAATTTATCCTTTGCATGCATGACTGTAACAATGTATCCTGTTAAGCACAAACTATTTCATTAGCAGGGCATGCAAAAGCCCAGCCCCAGCAAGCGGAGTCAGAACGCAACGCGTGATAATCTGGGGAAAGCTCGTTAGATAACGGACGTACCTGGCATGTCGCTCGAAAGCCGCTACTTGGGAACCGTTTCCCGTGGGTTGATCCTCAGTTATTTTTTGGGAAGGAAACAGCAGAGATCTCCGCCCCTTGTGCGGCTTCAAACATGACGATGGCACTGCGCGTGCGCCAGATCATGCGCGGTCGCGCGCCCTCTGCCGTCTGTTCAGTGTAACTAAGTCATTATTGAGCAGATCGCGCGCCATCTACTGTCTGTTCAACTCAAGTTTTAACCCCTCATAGACACATCCTGCTCATATAGTAAATTGTTAAATTTTCACTTAAAAATAAAAGACAAAAATAAATAGCATACGTTAAAAAACAGTTCTGGCAAGGTTCTCTCAAGGTAATGAATAAACATTCTTACAGTAACGTTACGAAAATGCAAATTATGCAAATTATCTTATTCTCAAAACGTTGGTACAAAACCTTTTTTAGATGACCCTTTGTCTTGTTTTTTTTTTTTTTTTTTATGTTTAATTCCCAGGCAACATATGTTAGATAAAAAAAAAGTTGAAGTCATTTTGGATGAAATTGTCTGCTAAATGCATGAATATAAATGTTACCAAGCCACTTCTTTAACATTTCCATAATATTTGCAAAATGATGCAAGGCAATATTCTTTTAACGCTAGTCAGAAAACATGTTTTTAAATCGTTTTAAAACTGCACGTTTAGAATATTAATAGAACACAATTTAATGGGGATGGATATGGAAGGTAAAATTACTCAAAATTTAATTTTAAATAAATGATCAAATATACAAATACTCCTAAATCGTTAAATATGTAAACAAATATTTAGATACATAAATAAATAAATTCATAATTGAATAAGTAAATATGTATTCATTTATATACATTTTTATATTTATGCATTCATTTATTAAACAAATCTATGTTATATTTATCCATTTATTCATTATTTATTCATGTATTTAAATAAATAAATAATATTTGTTTAAATTTAAACATGATATTAGCCTTTGTATTTAACGATTTATTTTTATATTTCAACACTTTAATGATTTAATTTTGAGCAATTTGGCCTTCCATAATATGGTAAAGTCAGCACAAAAATTGTTACCTCGGCATATTAGGTGGTTTAATTAAGAGTTAAGCTTTGTTTTACGTCTTTAAGGTTTGTATGCATCATCATGTTTGGCACAGCACTGATCTAGTCCTGTTCACCATGTGTTCTCGTGCTGTTTCACTCCTTTGTTTCACTCCTGTGTGTCACTCCTCCCATCTAATCGCCTCCGACACACGAGATGAAACACGTTTCGACAACATGTCGTTTGACACCCAACGATCACGTATTAAACTAGTAGCCTATTAAAATACGCCTGATATTACATCTAAAACGAAAAATTCGAAATCGCTGTAGAAAGTGAGAAAACAGGACTCGAGATGACAAATGAAACACAGCCGTGTGATTTCCTGAAGTGACTTTACTCCTGCGGCGCGCGCTCAGGTGAGGGGTTTCCCGTCCGCCGTAAATAGGATTTAAAATGCATTCTTAAATTAGTTAAAATACGTAAATATATAAAGTATTGTATTATTATGGTTATTTTAATAGCTTATAATTTTTATAAAGAATTTTACTTATTAAAAAAATATATTTTGATATATTTATTTATATATGTGCGTGTATTTATTTATCTATGTGTGTGTGTGTGTGTGTGTGTGTGTGTAGAGATCAGATGCAAAAGCCTCTAAGGTCCATCTGAAATTTTCTTCTAAAATTAGCATTTTTGTCAGGCTGCTTTGATGTTTATGTTGTCTTATTTCACTTTAATGGCAATGAAAATAACCTCTTAATTGTCTTTAAACCGAAATTACTGAGATTACATATAGATAAAAAAAAATTAGGCTGATTTTAGAAGAGCTTTTGCATCTGAACTCTTCACATACAGTACATACATGTATATTAATAATATGTTAATTAATGACTTTTTTCACCAGTCATGTCAATGGCACCTGATCCCAAATTACTAGTTAAAAAATCCACACCCATAAATATCGCCCTATACATTCTTGGTGTGTCAGGAAACGTTAGAATCGGGTTATCGTGATTAGGCATATCTTTATCAGATTTACTCTTCCTGCCAAATGTTTTAACTGCTTCTTTCTTTCCACTTGACTCGCTGATTTAAATTTGCCTGCAAACCGAAGAAGTGTCACCTCATTACATTTCTCAGACAGAACCATATCTGTATATTGCATAAAGTTAAAGTGTTTTGTGTAACTGCTTGCATGGCATTATCTCTCAGTTGTGGTCTGCAGTTTTGCACAAGCTGCAGTATTTTGGCACACTGAGATAAAGAGTCATAATGAAGTGTCCTATTTAAGGACGCTGCATGGGTGGATGTTACACTAAGGCCTATTTTCCCCAGTAGAAAACAGCGCTGACCTCTTTCTTGCATCGTCTGGTCACTGACAGCTTCAGAAGTCTTCTTGGTTTCTATCAGCCGGTGAAGATGCAGTGCAAAGTCAAACACAGCATGTGCAAACACGCTCTCAGATGGAGCATTAAAATAATTGCACTGTGTGAGCAGCACTGTATGCTGTGATAGCTGTTGACATGCTATTTAACAAGCATATCACATACACTCTATTGACTTGAGGAGTTCAGAAGAAAGGAGATGTTTGCATGTTTCATTTTGGTTTATATTTACAACAAAAGTAGTGTGCGTGAGTGTCATGTTGCAAAAGGGCAAAACCTTTCAGTCTATTCCTCATCCAAAACGATCAGATGTCTTTGAATATAATACAGGAGTCATATGAACATGCTTTAATACTGATGTGTTTTTCGCTCCAAGTGAAAGTGGAGCACGTTTTGTTGGAAACAGTTGAATAAATGATGACGGAAATGTTATTGGTCTTTAAAGGAACACTTCTTTTCTTTTCTTTTTTTCCAACTCCCCTAGAGATAAAGAGTTGAGTTTTGTCGTTTTCGAATCAATTCAGTCTGGCGATAGCACTTTTAGCTTAGCTTAGCTTAGCTTAGCATAGATCATTGAATCTGATTGGACCGTTAGCATCTCGCTCGAAAATGACCAAAGAGTTTCTATATTTTTCAAACTTGACTTTTCTGTAGTTACATCTTGTACTAAGACCGACGGTAAATGAAAAGTTGTGATTTGTGATATTACGTAGCGCCTGAAAATAGTCCCAGCTAGTTTGTGCAGAATAACTGGGGCTATTCTCAGGTTTTGCGTAATATCACAAATCACAAATTTTCATTTACAGTTGGTCTTAATACACAATGTTAATACAGAAGAGTCAAGTTTTAAAAATATAGAAACTATTTGGTCATTTTCGAGCGAGATGCTAATGGTCCAATCAGATTCAATTATCTATGCTAAGCTAAGCTAAGCTAAGCTAAGTGCTACCGCCAGACCCAGAGATCAGCTGAATGGATTCAAAAACTGTAAAACTTAACTGTTTAACACTAGGTGAGTTGTAAAATTAGACTTTTTTATTCCTTTAAATGTCAAACTACGAAGCACTGCAATAAAATAAAAAAAAAAAGATTAGCATTTTCAATCCTTTGAGAAACTATGCACTTGCAAAAGCACCGACGCATAGTTTTTCCTCGCACCGGATATTATTTCAATTACAAAAGTTTTGCAAGCAGACGCAGAGTTTCTCAGGTGAACGTAAATTTTCCGTGAGAGAAACATAAAGCACAGAAACCACAATCATACATATTCCCAACGCAATTATTTTATGCAAGCAGTCGCAAAGTTTCACACAATGGGGAACGCAAAAGCTTTGAAGTCAGCAAAAGTGGGACATCAGTTAAACTGGGACAAAAAAAAAATGCATTTAAATATAATCACATTTTCTTCTCGTTTCTCAGACACCTGACCCACATGGCCCACGTTAGCGATCAGTACATGTCTCTAAACTATCCCGAGGAGAATGACGAAACCAGGAGTGAAGAGTTCGAGTCAGACGTCACTCACAACCGTTCCACAGCCGTCCCACAACCTGCGCAGATCGTTCACCAGCATCACCCAGTGAGCTTCGCCCATCAGACGCCCTTCCCCAGCTGGGACGGTCCCATCAGGGCGGACTCTCCTCACAGCCTGCCCTCCTGCCTCTACCACACGCTCTCAGACGAAGCCTCGTATTTCCCCAGCAGGCCTCGCTCTCTTCCAGACAGCTGTAGTCCGAGTCTGGAGAGTCTGGATTATCCCAGATCTCTGCGTTCCTTTCCTCCGTCTGCGAACATGTACCACCATCCCTCGCCCTCGTACCCCAACGCTTACCTTCGGCCGCCCTGCAGCGGTCAGTTCGGTCCACCGCCGCATCACCTCATCCCCGTCCATCACTGCAGCTCCTCAGGTGCATTACATGCAGAAGTTTGGGAATGGGATGATTTTTTAAATGGAAATTCCCAGTTAACAAACATATGTTCCAAGAATGTTTTTCTAACGTTTACGTTATTTACGAAAACGTTAGTTTTGAAAGTTCTTCTAGACATCCATTTTTGTGTGTGTGTGTGTGATATAAGTGTTAATGGGATAGTTGACCCAAAAATTTAAATTCTCTCTCATATTGATCCAAACACAATATTCAAAACACGAATTAAGATATGTTTGATGAAATCCGGGAGCTCTCTGACTCGGAAACACAACTGAAATGTTCCCTGGTCCAGAAACGTAGTGAGGAGATCGGTGAAATAGTGAAATAAAAACACTGGATTATTACAATTAATGGAAATATTAATGTTTAGGGATGTGAACTGATATCTACTGACACAGTACAGCAGAAGAGAAATAACTGATTGCGACCCATTTTTAATTGTAAATAAATGCATATATTTCTGATCCCAAACTTTTGAACATTAATGTACGTCAGGAAAATTATAGTATAAAAGTTTAAAGGCAGCATCGAATAAACCTTTTTGTATAGGCTACATAGGGTTCTTGAGTTTCTTTATTGTTAAAACCCTCCACATCGGGCCTAATGGAAAATATAGGCTCTTCTTCTGATGAGAATTCGAAAATGTAAACAATTAAAGCATGTTTCTATAACATCAGGCTCTAAAATGTTTAATTCTAATTTAAAGCTGCAGTAGGGAACTTTTGTAAAAATATATTTTTTACATATTTATTAAACCTGTCATTATGTCCTGACAGTAGAATATGAGACAGATAATCTGTGAATAAATCAAGCTCCTCTGGCTCCTCCCAGTGTCCTATTGCCATTTGCATAAAATAAGAAACAACCAATCAGAGCTGGGGTCCGTAATTTTGTTTGTGTTCAAAATGTAGAAAAATGAACATAATAAGCGAGTACACCATGAATCCATTTTCCAAACCGTGTTTTTAGCTTGTCCTGAATCACTAGGGTGCACCTATAATAAGTGTTTATATTCGGACTATTTTAGATTGCTTCGGGGGTACCGCGGCGGAGTAACCCAGTACTTTTGTGATTCTTCATAGACATAAACAGAGAGAAGTAGTTCCGGCTACGATGTTCTTCCGCAAGACGCAAGCAGTTCTGTTTATTAACCGCTAGAGCGTCAAAAGTTACCGACTGCAGCTTTAAATAAATTATAAATAAATAATAAATTAATTCAACTTATTATGTATTCACCTCTGTGTCGTTCCAAAACATTTATTTTGTAACTTTTTAAACCAAAAGCGTTAGCTGCGCAAAAACAACACTAAATAAATCTTATTTGCATTTGTGCATGAGAAACTGTCATTGCATTCGGAACTTGCTTTTGGTCATGTGACAATCTGATGCAAGGCATCCGAACACAGTCATTTTGAATTCAAAACAAGCATTTATATACACAAGCAGCCTTGGATCTGGTCAGAAAAACATACTTATTTCCACAACCTCTCAGAATCACTGCTAGCATGAATCTGCATTTATGTTTTCATTCGCAGGCCTGATGCAGTACAGACAAATGGACACACGCTTCTCTGAAAAGTGAGTCCCGTAGCATCATATCAGATGAAACTCAGTTGTAGTCCAGAAACTGTAGGCATTTTGCTTTTTAAATCAGAATGAAACTGGAAAAGATAAAGCCATTCATGCTGAATAATGAAGGCTTGCGAACTTTAACAGTCTGTGATCTGCTCATGCATTGAACATACTTTCTGTACGTGTGTGTCTTCAGTGGAAATACGTCTGTGAACTCCAGACAGGCCAGTCAGGGTATCACAAACCTGCCACAGGAACAGAGTGAGTACTACTTCCTGTCCACACGTCAACACGACCGAAGCGCAGCCAATAATGTGGATAGCATGGTCAAAAACGAACTTTTCCTTTAAGATGAAATATTTGCCCCGTTATAGATTTTTACATTCCTCGTGCAACTTTTATACTTTTGTTTTTTTTTAAAAGATGAAGTCAAATGGTGACGAAAGAGATTATTTTGTTTAGGTTTTACTTGAAAATTGTTCAGAGAATCAGCATTAGAGATAGGAATCATAATGCAAGTTATGCTAAACCTCCGTTATAATCAACTGAAGATGCAACGTTAATCTCTTAAAGGGATACTTCACCCTAAAATGAACATTTTGTCATTAATCACTTGTCGTCCCAAACTCATAAAAGATTAGTTCGTCTTCAGAACACAATTTAAGATATTCTGGATTTAAATGGGGAGGCTTGAAACTGTCCAATAGACTGCCATATGGAACAGTTTCAAGCCTCCCGGTTTTCATCCAGAATATCTTAAATTGTGTTCGGAAGACGAACTAATCTTTTATGAGTTTGGAACAACATGGAGGCAGGTGATTAATGACAAAATGTAAATTTTTCAGGGTGGAGTAACCCTTTAATTTCTGCATGTCGCTATTTACGATGAGAAAATCCGCTGACTAATATTCACATCTCTGATTGGCCCATAACATTCATAAGCTCAACAGAAACACGTGTGATTGGTTATAAAGCCCAACGCTGTGTAAAAGTCAGTCTGATGCAATGCTGTGAATTGACACTTTTAATTCTTAAACATTTTTACATTTAATTTGAAGCGCAGCAGCCATGATAGATTAAAAAATAATACTAATAATAATCATTAAACCCATTACTTCAAATCCTGGTGTATAGCATTCATTATAAGGTCATTTCATGCAAAAGAGTAAAAATACAGTGCAAGGTTTCAACTTCGTTTTGAGATGGCTTAACCTAATCTTCCACGCGTGTTGCGTGTTTTTCTCCACACAGGGAAAGTTTTCGTCACCTACGAGGCCGACAGTGAAGAGCACTTGAAGGAGATCATTAAATTCGTGTCTTTGCTGAGGAACAACGGCTTTGACACGCATGTACAGATCATTACACAGTTTCCGGTTTAATCTAGCTGTCGTGTCGTGGGTTTGGATTCATTCTTGCGTCTTTGTGCACAGATTGATGTTTTCGAGCAGCAGCTGAACAGCATCAGTAAGATCGACTGCATGGAGCGATATCTCAATGAGGTAAACATGCAGAGACAGGAAGTGATGTCATCATCCTCCTCATCTAAACAGCTACAGTTACAGCATATCTCTCTCTCTCCTGCAGAAAGATTACCTGATCATCATCATCATCAGCCTGAGGTATTACGAGACCATATCAGGCCTGAATATCAGCGACGAGAGAACCTCGAACACTGTGTACATCCACAAACAGGTCTAAAAATAAAAATAACCCTAACTTAATAAAATACAAGCCCTGCTTTCATTTATTATTATTGATAATACTTTTGGGGATTCCAATAGAGTTTAGGAAATACTGAACGGATTAAATAATAATAATAATAATTAATAATACACAATACTACTGCAACTACTACTAATAATAAATGTATCATAATAATTTGTAATAATAATAATACTTTTTTCTATCCAGTAGTTTAGTGTGAGCATGCAATGTCACATTTTAATAGGCACAAAAATGCAATGCACATGCAGATATTGAATGCATTGAAAAAAATAACAATTATTTGTATTATTATAATTTTTATTGTTGTTGTTGTGTGTTTTTATGAATTAATAATATTAATAATAGTTATAATACTTTTGCTGATCCCAATAGTTTGAATGCGTTAAAACAACACCAACAACAATACATCATTATTATTATTATTAATAGTAATACTTTTGCTAATTTCAATAGAATTTAGCATTGGTGTGCGCCAAGCAATGGGATATAAAAATGCATTGCACGCAAAAATATCAAATGCAATAAAAACATGAAAACAATTTATTATTAGTAGTACTTTTTCTAATTCCAATAGATTTTAATGTGAGCGTGCAATATATTTTAATAAGTATAAAAAGCACTGCACACACAAATACAGAATTTAACAAAATAACAGCAGTATTATAATTATTAATACTTTCGCCAATTCCTATGGAGTTTACTGTAAGCATGCTATTAGATATTTTAACAAGAACAAAAATTAATTGCATGCACAAATGATGAATGCATTAAAATAATTGCGATTATTATTATAAGCAGTCGGAGTAGTAGTGTATTAAAAATAATATTAAATATTATAATATTGACTATTTTAGTTAAGTTGCTCATACTTTTTAATTAACATCATTTCTTGGCTGAAATATTTCACTGAGGTCATTGCAATGCATTCTGGGATTGCATGGGCTGCCTAAGTCAAAACGAACATAATGATATAATTGCGAGGGTTTGGTGATGTTTATAGTTTGGAAACACATCATGTGTAGTTTTTGTTTGATTGCCTCCATCAGCTGCAGAGTGAATTCATTCAGAACGGATGCAGGAACTACAGGTTCATTCCTATTCTGTTCCCGGGGGCTAAAAAGGTTTGTAACTGCAGTTTTCCATCAAGCATTTCAGCCAATCAAAGCATGATTGTGAGCCTGTTAAACTGGAGAATCTAGAACAATGTACTGGAATGTAGAATCATGGTTCGTGAAGGAAAATATCAATATCAATATCATTTCAGCTTCTGTGCGATCTGCAGTGTTTCTCACCGAAGCTTCTTCTCGTTCTCAGTGTTACGTTCCCACCTGGCTGCAAAACACACAAGTCTACAGCTGGCCGAGAGACCGGGACGATATTCTGCGCAGGTTAATGCGTGTGGAGAAATACAACCCTCCTCCCATCGGTCCTCTGCCCACCATCGTCTCCATTCCTCTTTAGAGCAGCGCTTCGAATCGCAGACGAGCCACCCAAAACTGAAAAAACACGCAGATAATGTTCTCACCCTCAGACCATCTGAGATCAGGATGAGTTTGTGTCTGCATCAGGTTTGGAGAAATGTAGCATTGCATCCGTGTCTCATCATTGGAGTGAATGGGTGCCGTCAGAATGAGAGTGTGATAAAAACATCACAATAATCCACAGCAGTCCATCAGTTAACATCTGGAATTTTTAACTCAAATACATATTAATCCATAATAACACTTCCTCCAGTGAAAAAGTGCATCTGCTGTTGTCTCTTACTTTAAAATCCAGCTGCTTGATCTGCGCAGATTTCTCTCCTGATTCAGAACAGAACACTTTTCCACCGGAGGAAGTGTTATTATGGATTTTGGCCTTACGGGATGTTTACAAGCCAAAACAACTGATGGACTGGAGTGCTGTGGATTATTGTGATGTTTTTATCAGACTCTCGTTCTGACGGCACCCATTCACAGCAGAGCATCCATTGATGAGACACTGATGCAGTGCTACATTTCTACAAACCTGATGAAGACACAAACTCATCTGGTGACGTCATGTGACCACAACCTCTCCATTTATCATTGCATACTGAGACTTTTCTTTATTATTTTTGATGAAATTACCAGCAGTTTATACTTTTTTATATATATAAGTATATAAGTACAGACCAAAAGTTTGGAAACATTACTATTTTAATGTTTTTGAAAGAAGTTTCTTCTGCTCATCAAGTCTGCATTTATTTGATCAAAAACACAGAAAAAACAGGAATATTGTGAAATATTATTACAACTTAAAATAATTGTTTTTAAATGTATTATACTTTAAAT
This sequence comes from Carassius auratus, assembly GCF_003368295.1. Lineage (NCBI taxonomy): Eukaryota > Metazoa > Chordata > Actinopteri > Cypriniformes > Cyprinidae > Carassius > Carassius auratus. The sequence goes on along the minus strand of NW_020526442.1, from coordinate 9,672 downwards.
TATCATTTATTTCTGTGATGCAAAGCTGAATTTTTCGGATCATTATCACATGATCCTTTAGAAATCATTCTAATATGATGATTCATTATCAAAGTTGGAAACAGTTCTGCTGCTTAATATTTGTTCAGAACATGTGATACTTATTTAGGATACTTTGATGAATAAAAAGTAAAAAGTAAAAAAAAAAAAGAAGCTATGTTTTTAAAATATAAATATTTTGTAATAACAATATACGCTAAATAAATAAATAAAATCAATACTTTTCTTCAGTAAGGATGTGTTAAATTGATAAAAAGTGATAGTAAAGAAAATATATTATTAGAATATATATATTAGAATTTTTTTTTTTTAATAAATGCAGTTCTTTTGAACCTTTTATTGATCAAATATATTAAACAGCAGAACTGTTTCCAACACTCATAATAAATCAGAATATTAGAATGATTTCTAAATGATCATGTGATCGACTGATGTTACATGTGACACTGAAGCTGGAGGAATGATGCGGAAAATTCAGCTGCGCATCACAGGAATAAATTATTTTTTTTAAGTATATTCAAATAGAAAACTATTATTTTAAGTTGTAATAATATTTCACAATATTACAGTTTTTTTCTGTATTTTTGATCAAATAAATGCAGGCTTGATGAGCAGAAGAAACTTCTTTCAAAAACATTAAAAAAAGTAATGTTTCCAAACTTTTGGTCTGTACTGTATATATATATATATATATATATTGTGAATGGAAAAAGTAGAACTGATGCTTCTGAGTTTGTTTCTATTAAACTGTGACCTGTAAAAGTTACTAGCAGATAATTCTCTTATTGTTAAAATAATAATAATCAGATGTTTTGGTAATTTGTCAGTCTTCTGCATTGAAAACAAATACATGCACATTTATTTATAGTATTACAGTTCTCTGTTTTCTTTTTATAGAGAAAGTCTAAGATTTATCTTTCCATCCATGCATCATTTTGTATTATACTTTCTGAAAATATTTAATGAATAAAATAATTAAATCTAATAAAATAATGCGATAACATGTCCTTATTTAATAATAATATTTCGAGATCTTTCAGGAATTATCTTTTGAGACATATTTTTTTTGTAGTTAATTAAATGTAATAAAATAATGCAATAATACATCATTTAATAACAATATCAAATTTTTCAATATTGTTGTTTTCACTTTACTTAGAAAATAGTTTATAAATTAATACGTTTTAAAATGAATGCAATGAAAACATTTAATAATAATGATAGTTTTTATTATTATGACATACCCTCATAGTTTCATGTGCTGGAGAAGCGGCTGAACATTAATATCTGTATATGCACTGTTTATTTTACAAGGACAATATTCATGTTTCAATGCAACGGCAAAAAACGTGTAGCTCAGAACTAACATTCACATTAAATTCATAAATAACAACAAAACAGAAATGATTAGCGTTGGACGAAACAGACACTATCATACAGCAGATAAGTATTCTGAATTATTTCTGACCTTTTGCATTTAATAAATGTATATAATAAGAGTAAAACCTGTCACATGTTTAACAGTTGATCATCACGGCTTGAAGTAATGCACGTCAAATAAAAACATAAACAGCAGTAAAAAACACTGGTGAATCTTCAGATGAGCTTCAGTTGAACATGATGGATTCGGGATCCTGGTTCATCATATGTGCCATGTGTCGCAGAACATCCTTCTTAGTGATGATTCCCAGCAAACGTCTGATGTGAGAGAAACAGACGATGATTTCACCGATTAGACACAATGCATGCTTTAGAAAGGGGATTCATCACAGTTTAATGCATTAAAATGAAATTTGTTTTATTTTTATGTTTTTGCATTTATTTAAAAAAAAGCATAATAAATTGTTAAATATTATTGCAACTTAAAACAGCATTTTATTTTGTGAATCTCTGTTAAAGTGTAATTTATTTCTGCGATGCAGCGCTGAATTTCGACACGTCTTCACTGTCACATGATCTTCAGAAAATTCTTTACTGTCACTTTTGATTAATTTAATGCACACTTGATCAATAAAAGTATTGTTTTCTTACAATAATAACACTTAAAAAAGACAGCAAGGTCTCATTTGTTAACATCAGTAGCACAGGTAAATTTGTAGCAATATACAACGATACATTGTATACATAATTTCTGCATTAGGATATTAAGTAAAGATCATGTTCCATGAAGATATTTAGTAAACCTCCCACCACTTAAGGAACGGATTGAGTGTGAAAGCGTTACCCGCTGCGTGTGACCAGACACTGGCGCAGGCCCAGCTTTCGGAAGATGTCCACCACCGTCTCCATCGGCGTGTGGTCAGTGACGGTGAAGGGACTGAGGTTCAGGATGCGTCTGAGTTTGAGCGGCTGAGGGTTAGACGCAGGAATCTGTGGAGCGTCTTCAGTGAAATACACCACAGAGTTACTGACGACCCCGTCCTGCTTCTGACGCGCGTTCTCTAACAAACACACACACACACACACACACACACACATCACTGGACTGCATGCAGTCATATACAAGCAAACAGGAATCGTTTGAGTCGCCTCATTAAATTAGATTATTATTATAATAGACACATCTAATGGTTGCAGTAATAATAATACAGTAAAAACAACACTGACGGATTATAATTAATTAGAAAACAATATAATTATAATAATATATATAATCATAAAAGTAATAAATAACATGATTCATTATATTTCATGTAATAAAATAATAAACGCAGTCTTGGAGAGCAGTAGAGACTTCTTTCAAAAACATTAAAAAAATGTAATTATTGAAAACGTTTTGCAAAGTAGTGCATATAATTATTTAAATAACACATAAACTGCTGTTTTATTCTTCTTGGATGATTTTTTTTGTCACTTGAATTAAACTTTACTATATATATATATACTATTATAGTATTTATTCATATTTTCCATATTTAAATATAATTATATTTTATTTTAGATTTTTATTGTAATAAAAAATTCAGCTTTGATCACAGAAATAAATTACATTTTACGATATATTCACATAGAAAACAGTTATTTTAAATTCTAATAATATTTCACAATTTTTAATCACTTTTAAATCAATTTTTATTATTATTATTTTATTACATCAAATGCAGGCCATGGTGAGCAGAAGAGACTTCTTTAAAAAACAATAATAATAATAAAAACGTTTGCACAGAATTGCATATCATTTATTAAACTAATATTTTTAAAATGTATGTCACATAACTTGCTTTATGGAATACCCCCCAGACAGTTTCTACAGATGGTGGAGGTACAGTTTATTTTGCATTAATAAGAACAGCTAATAATAATAATACATGCTTGTTTCTTGTTTATTTCATGTTTATACAGATTTGACAGGAAAGCACTGAGCTTCAGTTGGGATGCATTCAAAATGTACTTTTATTAACAAAAGTAACAAGCAAAATCTAAGTTTTATATAGAAAATGTATATAATCCACTCTTACTAAATGCACGATTATTCCTATACAGTATTATATGGAACTGAGCAACTTCAGTTCCTCTTTTTTCACAATATTTTAAATAAAAAACATAATGGCGCCTCATCTAGTGGATAAGCTATTAAAAAACTTTATGCACTTACATCGTCATTGCATTTCATTTTCCACTGATCTGACGCACACTTAAAATTAAAATGCATTGTTTTTGCATTTGCATATTTTAAATTCAACGTTTCATCCAAATTGGATCAACAGAGAATGGTCCGCTCTGTAAATTCGAATTTAAATACTATCAATATTCGAATATAAACATATAATTTCAGTTACGTGGAAAAAAAGCTTTTTGCTTCTCTCCTGAGGCCACAAGAGGGCGCATCGAGCTAAATATTACTAAAGCATGTTTCTTCGAAGCATAAGATAACACGACTTTCTTTGAAACAAGTGCATGATATTCAAATCAATGTTTGTGGACCATATATAATTAATTAAGTTGCTTAAACAATTAGAAACAAAATAGCATCATGTATGTATTGCATAGTTTGATACAAAGGACCGAAAACCAATAAAAAGTACTTTATCCGTTTAAAAACATGAGATGCATTGGGATGGGAAACAAAGTCTCGAAACATGTTTTTGAACTGATGTTGAACTAGAACATGATGCTTGTAGATGTCCCTTAGGAAAATGCAATAAATATGCATTCTGCTTACGATCTTCTTTGCATTGCTCTTCTCTTTTTTTCACAATATTTTAAATAAAAAACATAACGACGCCTCATCTAGTGGATAAGCTATTAAAAAACTTTACGTACTTACATCGTCATTGCATTTCATTTTCCACTGATCTGACGGCACACTTAAAATTAAAATGCATTGTTTTTGCATTTGCATATTTTAAATTCAACGAATACTCGAAATTTGCCACCGAGATGAGCTGGATCAAATTTCATCCAAATTGGATCAACAGAGAATGGTCCGCTCGGTAAATTCGAATTTAAATATTATCAATATTCGAATATAAACATATAATTTCAGTTACGTGGAAAAAAGCTTTTTGCCACAAGAGGGCGCATCGAGCTAAATATTATTAATGCACGTTTCTTCAAAGAATAAGATAACACGACTTTCTTTGAAATAAGTGCATGATATTCAAATCAATGTTTGTGGACCATATATAATTAATTAAGTTGCTTAAACAATTAGAAACAAAATAGCATTATGTATGTATTGCATAGTTTAATACAAAGGACCGAAAACGGATAAGATGCAAGATGCATGAGATGCAATGGGATTGGGGAAAAAAACTTGACGCACACCTAAAATTCAAATGCATTATTTTTGCATTTGCATATTTTAAATTCAATGAGTATTCGACCGCAGCACTGTGTGCATGTGTCTTACTGATGTTCAGGATGAGGTCTCGTCTCTGCACGAAGCCGATGAGTCTCTCAGACTCGCGCGAGACCACCACAGGGAAGCCGTTGTAGTCGGTGTCTTTGATGAGCGTCTCCACGTCCTCCACCGTGGTGCTGTCCTGCGTGAGGACGGCCAGCGGAGGCTCGTTGCGGCGTGGACGCATCACATCGGTGGCCAGCGTGCGGTGCGTGAACTCGTCCTGGTCCAGGTACGGGTAGCCGTTGAGCTGGATGTGAGCTTCGTAAATGCCCTCCTTCCCGAAGGCATCGGCCACCCATTTACTGGTGACAGCGGCCGCCATCAGAGGAACGATGTACTCCAGACCCCCGGTCAACTCGAACATGATGACCACCAGAGACACCGTCATCCGCGTCACACCGCCTGCATCAACACAGACACTTCACTTCATTATCTACACCACTGTGTCATTTACATGCTATTCATTTATATATTAATAATCAGTTCATTTTATATTATTCATTTTAATTTTCGTAATTTTGCTAAGTGCTTGTCGTATTAGTTTTTTAATAATTCTATTTATTTTTATTTCAGGTTTAAAAAATGTTTTTTTAAATATTTAAGACAATATTTTTTTTTTCATTTTTATATTTCCCTTTTAGCTTTAATTTATGTTTATTTCAAGTGTTTCATCTAATGCTTTTATTTTATTTCCGCTTTTTTTCAATAACAGAAAATTATTTTCAATAGTTTTATCATCATTTTTTTAATCTATGAATCAATTTATTTAATTAATTATTTCTAAAAATGTATTTAAAATTGTTTACATTTTAAATGTAAAAAAAATATATATATATATATATATATATACACACATTGTTTTTCATTTTTAGTCATTTTAATATGTAAAAAAAAAAATATATATATATATATTTCCATTTAAGTATTTTATTTTAAAGGTGCGTTAGATCATTGTCTTCAGAAATATTAAAAGTCCCTTCACATCCCGATTGCAATCATTAAGATAATTGGTTTAAATGTATTTATCTGTATTTTTATATCATGTGTAAAGCGTAGAACCAAGAAATGTTAGTCCAATCAAAATGCTCACTCCGTTTAGCATTAATTTATTTTTAAGTTTAAGTAGTTTTGTAAAATAGACATATTTTTGTTTATTTCACCTTTAATCGCAGAAAACATCATAAAAATATCAAATGAGAATGAAAATTGGCTTTGACAAGTAAAGGGAGCATCTCAGCCATGAGTATTAAATTTTAAAAAAAGCAGCGTCAAATTAAAAATAGACTTGCATGGTGAATAAAACAATATTCAACCTCATATTCTGTATAGATACCCCCTAAAAACACATCTGATCAGGGATTTCCCTTCTGCGAGTCTAAAAGTTTATAATCTACATCATCAAATCACATCCCGATCTGAAGAGGATCTGGATCTGGAGCGTCTCACCCAAACACGCAGCGGCTCCGACCATAGCGTACAGACCCGGAGTCACACAGTCTGCTCCAGGACGACACCAGTTCTTAAAGATGATCCAGTCGTGATGATGATAAGCCATCTGCTCCACCGCGATGCCCACGATACGACCGGCGATGGCACCCACCGCCATACTAGGGATGAACAGACCCGACGGGATCTGAGGAGAATCACAGTCAGAATCAGGATCAGGATGGTTTCGGTCAGAACTGAGATCACAATTATCGCAAGTGAGTTTGGAAACAGTATGCATTTAATTTATTTAAATGCTAAAAGGAGATACTCCAACAACAAAATTAACAATTCAACTCGCGCATGCTCTTTAAAACATTTTCCTCGCTGCTGTGTCCTCCTTCAAAAACTCTAACAGCTGATGACTTTGCCACATTCTTCATTAATCAAATTAAATCCATCTCTTCCCTCTTAGAGACACGCAGAACTCATCCTTTCTAATCATCCTACTACTTGTCAGCTTGATCCTATTCCTTCTCATCTTCTTCAAGCCACTTCTACTGCAGTTGTGCCTGCACTCGCTCACTTCATTAGCAAATCCCTTCACACAGACCTTTAAATTTACTGTTCCCTCTTGGAGGAATGACCCGACCAGTCCTTATGCTGAGTTCACACCAAACGCTAATTATTCGATCGAGTTGAATACATACAAAGCCAATGTAGAGACACGAATAGAGTCTAATTGAAATGATGCGAAATGCGCGCAAGTTGAAAAATTTCCAGGAGTGCTGGTGCTGTGAAACCAGACAGGCTTTCCAGTATATTTGGGACTTCCAGAACAGGTATAAAGCAGCAATCATAGATAGTATTCTTCATCATGATTATTCGCGCAATGTTTTTATAAATCTTCCGCGAATAATCTAGAGCGAGTGACGCGATGCGCAATAAAATAAGTTAGAATAACAAAAGCATATAAAATTTATAAAACTGTCATATAAAAAATTTAAGTAAATTCAAAATATTAATAAATACTATGATGCTGTATGTGTCACTGGGGAGAAACAAACATTGTATGGGTCAAAATTATCGATTTTTCTTTTATGCCAAAAATCATTAGGATATTAAGTAAAGATCATGTTCCGTCAAGATATTTTGTACATTTCCTACCGTAAATAAATAAAAACCTAATGTTTGATTAGTAATATGCATAGCTAAGAACTTAATTTGCACAAATTTAAAGATGATTTTCTCGGGATTTAGATTTTTTTGCTCCCTCAGATTCCAGATTTTCAAATAGTTGCATCTCTGACAGATACTGTTCTCCTAACAAACCAGACATCAATGAAAAGCTATTTATTCAGCTTTCAGATGATGCATGAATCTCACTTTCAACAAATTGACCCTTATGACTGGTTTTGTGATCCAGCCTCACATATACTGTAAGTAATTCTAAAATAATATAATTAACTTTCACACAAGAGAGCACGGTGGTTCTGACCTTCATGCCGAATGTGAAGATGGTGATGACGATCTTGAAGACGAGGGCCAGTGTGAGCTGCCAGAGGGCGCTGTAGACCCCGGGGCCGGCAGGTCTGTCGGGGGATGTCGTCCACGGGCCGACTCATGTTAGGGTTGTTGATGTAATCGCAGAGCTGCGAGGACTCGAGCGCGCCGCAGTCGTTGAACAGCTCTGAGATCAGCTCGCTGGTGCTACGCCGCGTGTAGGGATTGGGGAAGGCCAGGACGGCCGTGATCCCCGTCACCACGATCACCTCCAGCACCGGGTACTTGCCCAACCGTGTGGTCTTGCGCCGCCGGCACCAAGCGATGTTGCAGCGGATGAAGAGCGTCCCCCAGAGGCCCCCGAACACACCCAGCAGGATGAACGGCACCAGCTCGGCCATGTACCATGGCGTGTGATACTCCACGTAGAACAGAACCAGACGATTGTTACCGAACGGGTTGATGGAGCGCAGCGTGAAAGCCGCTACCAGCGCCGCGAAGAACGACCGCCATAACGTCTTTAGAGGGAAATAATAACTCACCTGCAGACACACAAAATATTTGTGCTGAATCATTCATAAACGAAGCAAGTGACTGGCTTTATGAATTAGTCACTGAATCACTGACTCACTCAATTCGTTCAAACCACTGCTTCATTTCGGATACCAAGCAAGTAACTGAATTTATAAATGAGTCACTGAATCATTGGTTCATTCAATTGGTTCAAACTGCTTATTCCGTTTGGGAATGAAGCAAGTGACTCTCTTTATAAATGAGTCACTGAATCATTAACTCACTCAATTAATTCAAAAGGCAGATTCAGTTTGGAAATGAAGCAAGTAACTGTCTACATGAACGAGTCACTGAATCATTGACTCACTCAATTCGTTCAAAACACTGATTCATTTCGGAAAAAAGCAACTGACTCTCTTTATGAATGAGTCACTGAATCATTGACTCACTCAATTCGTTCAAACCACTGCTTCATTTTGGATACAAAGCAAGTAACTGAATTTATAAACGAGACACTGAATCATTGGTTCATTCATTCAGAAACGAAACAAGTCACAGTATTTTTGAATGAGTCACTGAATCACTGACTCACTCATTTCATTCAAACGGCTTCTTCAGTTTCGAATTTAAGCAAGCGACTCTCTTTATGAACAAGTCAGTGAATCATTGATTCACTCAATTCATTCAAACCACTGCTTCATTTCGGATACAAAGCAAGTGACTGAATTTAGGAATGAGTTACTGAATCATTGGTTAATTCATTCAGAAACGAAACAAGTCGCTGTATTTACGAATGAGTCACTGAATCATTGACTCACTTAGTTTGTTCAAACCACTGATTAATTTCGAAAACAAAGCAAGTGGCTGGTCTTTATGAATGAGAAACAGATTCATTGACACACTTGATTTGTCCAAATTGTTGATTCTTTCATAAACATTGCAAGTAACTGATGTTATGAACGAGTCACTGAATCATTGACTCACTCAATTCGTTTAAACCACTGATTCATTTCGGAAACAAAGCAAGTGACTCTCTTTATGAATGAGCCATTGAATCATTAACTCACTCAATTCATTCAGAGTGCTGATTCAGTTTGGAAATAAAGCAAGTGACCCTCTTCATGAATGAGTCACTGAATCATCGACAAACTTGATTTGTTCATTTTAAATATTTTATAAACATATTATGGATGCACAGAATGTTCGGCAACTGAAACTGACCGAACAATGACATAATGCAATCAAATAGAGGGCACTAATGCGCAAAACATGTCGGCAGTTTGGAAATTTCAGTATTAGAGAAAGACATAACCCATGTCCCAAATTTTTCAAAACGCTTATAAATC